>NC_069501.1:1261854998-1262072498 GCF_027579735.1 Bombina bombina | reverse complement strand
TACAGGCAACTTTGTATTTATTTTAACTAGGTAGAATAGTTATTAAATAGTTATTAACTATTTAATAGCTACCTAGTTAAAATAAGTACAAATTTACCTGTAAAATAAATCCTAACCTAAGTTACAATTACACCTAACACTACACTATCATTAAATGAATTTACTAAATTACCTACAATTAAATACAATTAAATTAAATAAACTAAAGTACAAAAAAACCCCACTAAATTACAGAAAAAAAAATAAAAAAAAAAATTTCCAAACAACTTTATTGAAAATAAAAAAAAGAGATACATATGGTAGGAGATGCAGCTCCTCTGAGTTACATTTCCAATAGTTGTTACAAATTTTCGCATACCTACATATTGAGAAAAAGCGAAAAATCATAATATCCTGGGAAATTATAAGTTAAAAATGAACAAGAAAGTGGGGAAAAGGAAAAGGGAAGAGAAGAGAGAGGAAAAGAAAAAGAAAGGGAGGCGAGTCCTGTCCCGCCAGCAATTTTCAAGGTGTTTCGACTATCAGGTGTTTTTCAGTATTTTTATTTGTCTTATTCGGTTTGTACATATGCTTCCCAAGTCTGGGACATTTCTGCATAGGTTTCAATTTTTCCATTTTTGAGGTAATGATATTCCTCTAATTCTAATAGGTCTGTTACTTTCTCCACCCACATAGCCAATGGGGGGAACTCTGCTACTTTTCCAGTTTTTGGCTATTAGTTGTTTTGCCTCATTAGTCATTATTGTAAATAAACGTAGATAGGGTTTATATTTAATGTTTGGGGGTTTATTTAGAAGCCATATCGCAGGGTCTAGGGGGAACTCAAATCCTAATACAAATTCTATTTCATTAATTACTTGTTTCCAAAAATTTTGAATGTCGTTACACCACTACCACATGTGTGCATCGTTACTATTCACATGTCCGCATCTCCAACATCTGTTCGGTTGGGAGCGAAACAGTCTGTGTAGTTTCTTTGGGGTAAAATACCACCTATGTAGCAGTTTGAAGTTAAGTTCTAAAATGGAAGAGGAAATAGAGGATCTCATAGTGGCGTATAGTATTGAGTTGCTCGTTTTGGGAAGTATGATAATACCCAGGTCTGTTTCCCATTTCTCTAAGTATGGGGGTATATATCCTGGAGGTTTCTGAGATAGTAGTTTATAAATTGTGGATAATGTGTGTCTAAGTGGTGGAGTTTGTACGCATAAGGATTCAAAGTTTGTCAACGGTCTTGTCATGTTATTGTGTTCTTTGTGCTTAAGTATGTAGTTTCTAGTTTGTCTATATGTGAACCAGTTGGAAAAGCATTCGTGACCCTCTGCTATCAGGTCAGTTTGTGTGTGTATTGATTCGTTTGCCATCATGGTTCGTACCGTTATGTCTTTAGTGAAGTTTACTGGTTGTATTGAGGTTACTAGGGGCCGTATTATGAACTCTCCATTTTCCAAAAGGGACGTCAATGGTGACGGTATAGAAGAGATAAATAATGATGTGTTAATATTTTTTTTTCCAGACCTGGAATGTCTCCTTCGTTACCGGGTTACTGTCTGTTTTGAGGTGAAGTGTATTGGAGTTATACCAACATAATCTACCCAAGTGGGGTTTTTGATGTATTAGGTGTTCTAGAGGGACCCAGCGTTTGTGATGATAATGAATATTCCAGTCCACAACCCTCTGTAAAAATATAGCCTGTCTATACAATTCGAGATTTGGGACTCCCATTCCTCCCTGTGACCTGGGTGACTGCATTATATTTTGATTTATTCTCGGTGGTCTTTTGTTCCATATATAATCTTTAAATGCTTTTTGTATGGAGGGCAAGTAGTTTTGGGGTAGTGGAATAGGTAGTGTTTGAAGATAATAGAGTATTCTTGGGAAGATGTTCATTTTAATAACTTCTATATGTCCCAACCAGGATATCTGTTTAGACCTCCATGAAGAGAGGTCGCTAATAATTGCATGTTTAAGTGAAATGTAGTTAATTGTGAACATGTCATCAAAGGTTGGAGCTAGTTTGATGCCTAGGTATTTAAGTGTGGGAGATCACCATGAGAAAGATGTAATTCGTTTAATGGCTTGTATGTCATTTTTGTTCATGTTTATATTTAAAATTTACAATTAGTACTTGTTAATGGAGAAATTAGAAAGTGTGTGAAATGTCTCAAATTCGTGGGCTAAGTGTGGGATAGACTCCTCAGGTTTTGTGATGGAAAAGAGCATGTCATCTGCGAAAAGAGAGACTTTGTATTGTTGTGGGCTAATGTCAATACCATGGATCTACGGGTTATTCCTAATACTTGTAGCTAATGTTTCTATCACACAGGTAAACAGGAGTGGTGACAGGGGGCATCCCTGACGTGTCCCATTCGATATAGTAAAAGGATTGGAAAGGGAACCATTTATCAAAATATGTGCACTAGGTTGAGAGTAGAGTGAAAAGATACAAGATATTATTTGGGAACCAAGGCCTATTTGCAAAAGAGTGGCTTTCAAAAAATCCCAAGCAATACGGTCGAAAGCCTTTTCGGCATTGGTTGATAGGAGCAAGGAAGTTATACTATTTTTGTTGATATAATGTATGAGGTGAAGTGCTCTTACCGTATTATCTTTGGCTTCCTGACCCGGGATAAAGCCAACTTGGTCCGAATGTATAAGGTGGGGGAGAATTTTATTTAACCTGTGTGACAGAACCTTCACAAAAATGTTGATATCAGTATTCAATAGTGAAATAGGGTGATAATTTGCGGGTTGAGTGGGGGTTTTGTTTGGTTTTGGTAGTAATATTATATGGGCCTCTAAAGCTCTTGCTGAAAATGTGCCGGAGGAGTCTATGGACTGAAAGTAGTTTAAAATGTGTGGGGACAATGTTTCTCGGAATGTAGTATAATTTTTGTGACTAAAGCCATTGGGGCCAGGTGTTTTCCTGGTAGGTAGGTCCTTAATTACTAAATCTACTTCTTCCAACGTTAAAGGTTCTTCTAAGCTCTCTTTCTGTTCAGGATTGATTTTGGGAAGTTTCAGGTGTTTAAGTTAATTATCTATTAAGATTGAGCACATCTGAGGGTTTTTAGTTTGTTAGCAAGTACTGGTTTTAATATTGTATAGCTTTTGAAAAAATTTCTGGAATGTGTGCGCTATTCCCTGCGTGGAGTGTTGAGGGTGCCCCTGTTCGTCAATGATATGTAAAATTTATTTTTTATGAGCTTTGTGTTTAAAGTATCTTGCCAGAGGTCGCCCAAATTTATTGCATCCTTCATAGTGTTTTGGTTGATTGTGCAGCGCTTTTCTTTTAATTTCTTTCGATAAATGTGATGCAAGTTTTTCTTTTTCTGTGGCTAGCTCCCTCAGTACTTCTTTATCGGATGGGAAGCTTTTGTGTCTATTTTCAAGTTGTTGGATTCTGTCCAGGAATGACTTGACCGCTTCTCGTTTAATTTTATTAAGGTAAGCTTTTATAGCCATCAATACACCTCTTACTACACTTTTATGTGCTTCCCATAGTATCTGTGAGGATGTCCCTGAAGAAGCATTGATCTGGAAATATTCCATTAATACTTTATCTATTTTCAAGACATTTATAGGGTCTGTTAGTAAATAATCATCTAACCGCCAACCTAATAGGTTTAGAAGGCCATGTGAGGGATCCAACCACCGATGAGTGATCAGACCATGTTATCGAATTTATCTTAGCTGTTTTAAATAATGCCAGGTCTCCCACGTCAGTAAATATATAGTCAAATCTAGTGTAGGTCTCATGTGGGTATGAGTAAAAAGAGTAATCCCTAAGTTGTGGGTGTAAAATTCTCCATACATCTTGGGCTACAATCTTTTTAAGATGTAATTTTATTTTGTTTAAGTGTGAAGCAGGGAGTGAAGACCGATGCGAGGAGCTGTCTATTTCCGGGTCTAAAACTATATTAAAATCCCCACACATGGGGCCGAGCCAAGCCACGCAGGCAGATGGTGGTGTTTTAGGAGAGCTCTTCAACCCTCAAGTTGTACATAACATATTAATGGCATAATTAGACCCTTTTTCTTTTATTTTCTAAATGTGTTGGAGCACTGAAGTATCAATCACCTCCTAGCATACTTTTCAAAAAGAAAACCAAAGACCTGCAGAAGCTACAAACGGAACACTTTGAAAGGTGAAAAAAAAAAGCAGACGCAGCAGTTTGTCTTATGGATACTGCGACTGAGAGCCTGTAACAACAGAACGGCTATCACCGCTCACATCTGAGGATAGCTGACACATAGAGGAAGGAGATCGCTTGCATGAGGCTGATGGTTTTTGTCTGGGGGCACGGAGATCGCCTGATAACAAGCAGGGTAAGCCAGCCATATATACCCATAACCGCGACACAGCGGATGCATCTGGGACTAAGCGCACCACTCTCTAATCTAGGCCGCACGCACATAGCACAGTCCAGAACAATGGGCGGTTATATGCTTGGAGGGCAATACAAGGGAAGACTCCAAAAGCCTAATCCTTTAACCTACTATTTGAACAGGAGGGGGAAAAAAAGCATAACTAATAATAAAAAAAACAAAAAATAAACGATACTGACCACTTGTGCCATCTTTGGGCAGGGGAGGTGAGAAACCTTAAGTCTTTACCAAAGGGGAAAGGGTGCTGTGGAGCATAGCATCGTGGGCCAGCTGGTAATGAATAACATCTGTGAGCATATAAGGCAGCCTTTTTGAGGGTCTGAATCGTCCTCTTGCCACAATCCACATTCTATATCTGCCATTTTGACACCTGTGAGGTACCTCTGGAAAGACTGCAGGGACCCATAACTATCATGTATAGCAGCAGTGAGGCTATACACTTGCCATTATAGCTGGATAGCTTTCTTTAAATTAAGATATAGGTGTTCGCTGAGTGACAAGACATAACAACAGACATTGTTTCTTACAACCCAGACACAATCAGTCAATACAGCTTTACTTAACAGCTGCGACGCACCGTATTTTTTTTCACCACATGCACGTCCTCACATCCAAATACTAAGGGAGTGATGAACCCCTTACAGGGACATATTCACTAAATCTCAAACTATACAACAGAGAACTAAGGGATGCCTTGCAAGAAGCAGCAAAAGGCAGATAAAAATACTCCTGCAGGCACACTCAATTAATACTTGAAACAAGTGGATTCGTCCACCCCTTCTCCACCTGACATCATGGAAGCTGACCAACATGCCAAGACTACACAGCTACATGGCTCAGATAACAGAGCACAACATTTAATCACAAAATAAGATTTGCGACACCTATCTTCCAAGGAAGACATTAAAGATGCAGTCCAAGAAATGCGCAATCTCTTTAACGAATTACGGAAGGACATCTCTGTTCTAGATACCAGAGTATCTCAGGTGGAAGCCAAACAGCAGGAACACCTAGCCTCAGTAAAACTAATGAGCACTGAAGTCCAAAGCAACTCAGAGGCAATACAACAGCTATCAGAGGAGTTTCAGAAACTATCCACCCTCCTGCCATTGATGGCTACCTCCAAAGTCTGTTCCGTACCCTGAAGGACTCCCCATCCTCCCCAGATATCATCCTGGAGCGTGCACACAGAGCGCTCAGGGCCAAACCTCCACCTGAGGCCCCCCCCAGAGACATCATTGTCCGCTTCTTAAATTATAGAGACAAAGAAGAGATCCTCAGATGTGCACGACTCAAGCATCCGGTCCATTATGCAGGTGAGGAACTGCAATTTTTTTCGGACCTGTCACCTACTACTCTTCAGAAAAGAAAGGAATTAAGGGCCCACAAAATTCCATACCGCTGGGGATTTCCGGTATCTCTAGTAGTTACACATCAGAACAAAACTGTCATATTTCACCCGGGCTCAGATGTGCAGGCCTTCCACACAGGTCTCTCAATTAATGGCGAACCACCTCATCGGTGCACCACCTCAGAGAACACCTCTTCAACTACTTGAAACTGCAGCTGTTTTATACGCAACTTCCCCTATCAAATGGACTTCAAGGTTCTTTGTCTGGACTGTTTCCTGCTGTATCCTTTTAAGTATGGTTTAGCAATCTGTTAAGTGGTGTAGGTTGGTCACTATACATAAGTGCACTTGCCTCCACATTTACCGGAAGCTGTGGGGGTGGGTATGGTCGCAGAACTGAAAGACTTACTGTATATGGGAACTGCACTGAGTTTACGGGGGGAAAAAATCAAAGACACTTGCTCTTTCAATAGTTTACTGTTCATTGTGTTAATTCCCAGTCATAGATTGTTTTGCTGCTTCATCTGGGTAATGCAGTTACTCTTCAAGATGTTTACATCAGTTACCACAAACTTTTAATTTTTCTCAGTTTTGTTGTTCTAAAAAGTTTTTCAAGTTTTGCCTTCTGTACTTACTACATGGCTGCTCTAACAATGATTCCCTTACAGGTTTTCACATAAGGGCCCGAGGCTCTATATTTCGCTTAGTCAACACCCTGTATAAGCCCACTTTCCCCCTTTCACTTACCCTACACCCCTCCACTGTTGCACCCCTTCCCTTCTCCCTCTCCTCACCCTTTCCCTCCCTCCCCCCCTCTCCCTCCCCTTCTTTCCTTCCCCACTCTCCTCATCTGCTCTACCCCTCCCCCCCTTCCCCCCTCTTTACCCTCCTCCCCCACTCCTCCCCTCCCCCATCCCCCACCTATTCTCCTTCTCCTCCTCATTCTTCCCCTTCCCTTTTCCTCCCCCTCCTCCCCTCTCCTCTTACTCTCCCCCGCCCTCCCATCCACCCTCCTTTTCCTATCCCCTCCCCTCCTCCTCTCCCTACTCCTCCCCTCTACTCTCCCCTCCCCACCCTTTTCTTCCCTTCCTCCTACTTATCTCTTCCGCTTCTCTCCTTCTCCTTTTCCCCACCCCTCCCTCCCCCTCCTCTCCTCCCTATCTCCCACCTCATCCTCCTCTGATTTCTCACCCTTGCCAGATAATACAGCCTGGCCAGTGTAAAACGCTCCCCACTTCATTTACATTCTTATCATTAGGAGTTTAAAACCTATCACTTCTTTTTGTACTAGCTTGAGGGTTATTACCCCGTTTAAGACCTTTTCTCAAATTTTACTGTATTATCCTAGTTGTTATCTAATTGTATACTGAAGACTATCTCTGTCATATTTAGTATACTGTTCAGAATACTTGCACACACCGGGTCTTACCTTCTTCTCACACCCTTCCCTTATCCTCCCCTCCTTCTCTAACCTTATCTCACCTTTCAATACCCTAAAACCCATTTTCCCCAGTCCTCTCCATCCCCCATTTTTTTTTTTTCTCTCTTTAGAATGAATCACGAACTAGCAAATTTGGTTTGCATGGACTGACGCTGACCACTATTAATGCCAAAGGTCTGAACAACCCAGGTAAAAGGCCAATAGCCTTTAGGGCGCTAAAAAGTTTGTATAGCCATGTACTGTTTTTTCAAGAAACACATTTCCGAAAGGGAAGAGAACCGAAATGGTTCAATTCACAATACCCCACGGCCTATTTGCTTCTGGGAAAGTTAAAAAAGGAGGCGTAGGCATTCTAATCCATCACTCAGTACCCCTAAAGATCTCTCACATTGAGAGGGATCCGGAAGGCAGATACTTGATTGTAACGGGTCTCCTATATGAGCACCCAATAACGCTTGCCACTCTATATAGCCCAAATACTGAACAACATACTTTTATGTCTAAAATCTCAAAGCTTCTTTTGGATCTTGCGAAGGGCCCGGTTTTCCTTTCTGGTGACTTTAATCTAGCTATGGATGCCCAATTATATACGTCGAACGGCATAGCTAGTACCTCAACCAAAGTAATTAAAGCTGTTAAAAATACAATTCTTAACCTCCAACTCCATGACATTTGGCGCACATTACACCCGATGCATAAGGACTACACATACTTCTCCCCACCACACAACAAATATTCCCGTATAGATTACTTCTACACAGACTCAAATGGGCTGGACATGGTAACCGACTGCTCTATTGGACCTATAACCTGGTCAGATCATGCACCGGTCATATGCTCGGTCCAATGGCCTGAGCTTACCCTCACGACATATAACTGGAAACTAGATGATTTTTTACTGAATGACCCTATCATTAAACTAGAAATCCAAAAATCATTGGAAGATTACTTAACACATAATAGTCCTCTACACACTTCATTCATAAATGTCTGGGAAGCACACAAATGCGTCATACGGGTGGGAATTTCTCAAACACAAAGCGCGTCTTACCAAACAATACAGATTAAAGCATGCCAATCTACTACATACTATTACACATTTAGAAGAGAAGCGTAAGGAAACCCATTAGACATAGACACCAAGAAGTTATTAGATACCGCTAGAAAAGACCTTAAAGCACATCTTTTAGAAGCCTACCACTGTAAAACTCTAAATATAAAGCAGCAATACTACGAGGGAGGCAATAAACCCGGAAAACTGCTAGCCAGGGCTGTACGCAGAAAACAATTAAAAACACACATACATCTAATACAAAACCCAGATGGCTCTGAAAGTAAAGGCAGCAAACAAATAGCTAACTAATTCCACTCCTACTATCAGACATTATATAATATAGGCCAGACTTCTGACTCATTAGCCTACCATGCAGGTACATATGTTAGGAAGCTACAGATAGACCAATATCTAGCGGCACTAGCCTTACCACAATTGGACCCAGCGCAAAGAGATAGTCTGGATGCACACATAACTGTAGAAGAATTAATGCAGGCCATTAAGGATTTTCCTAGTGGAAAAAGCCCAGGCCCAGACGGGTTCTCCCTAAAGTACTATAAGTCATTTAGAGACACACTGGGGCCACTGATGCTTCAACTTTTTAATACCCTGATAGAACAACCAGAACTTTCTAGCACAATGCTAGAAGCGCATATCACTGTCCCAAGCCGGGAAAGCCCCCCAACTCCCCAGCAAACTTCAGACCCATTTCCCTATTAAATTTGGACATTAAAATTCTGGCCAAAATATTAGCAAACCGCCTCAACAAATATCTCCCAAATCTTGTCTCCTCTGACCAAGTAGGCTTTGTGCAAGCTGAGGGAGTGCCTATGGCACTCTTCTCGACCAACGCAGAGAAGGCCTTCAACCGGGTCGATTGGCTTTTTCTGCATCAGGTCATGAAGGCCATGAATTTTGGAGACCCCTTTCTTAATATGGTCTTCGCTCTTTACTCAGCCCCAAACGCCCGGATTAGAATTATTGGAACCCTGTCAAACACTTTCTCTATATCAAACGGGACCCGGCAGGGGTGCCCGCTGTCCCCATTACTTTTCGCCCTCTCAATTGAAGCGCTTGCACAAAAGATACGTCTTAACCCTAACATCAGGGGAGTTTGATGTAGAGCACAAACAAGCGTTATACGCTGATGACGTTCTATACACTCTATCCAGCATTGATTCATCGATCCCAGAACTTCTCACATAATTTAAGGATTATGGACAACTTTCTAATTTTCATTTAAATCTTTCAAAATCTGAACTCCTTAACATCAATTCCCCCCCTGAACATATTCAATTCCTAGCATCTAATTACAAAGTCCCCATAGCACCCACCAAATTGAAGTACCTAGGCATTTACCTGTCAGCAAACTCATCAGAATTTTATAAAAATAACTACCTTACCCACCGGAAATAAATAATTAATGACCTTTCCTAGTTGGGGAATAAGTCTTTATCTTGGCTGGGAAAAATAGGACTAATTAAAATGAACATTTTACCACGCATACTATATGTAATGCAAACCGTCCCTATTAACCTACCAACGGATTTCCTTACCACTCTTCAGAGAACCTTGGAAAGGTTTGTCTGGACTGGTGTGAAACCTAGAATACCCAAAAAAACACTTTACCTACCCAGAGACAGGGGGGCCTGGGCTTTCCTGATCTAGCATTATACAGAAGGGCCATACTTTTACAGAGATTAACTGAATGGTCGCATAACACTACACAAAAGCAATGGGTCAGGATTGATGGTCAGATACTTCATCTTAATAATGTTGCTTCCCTCGCTTGGATCCCTATAACTAAGCGCCCCAAAATTTTGTATAAATATCACTTAATAACTGAAACTTTCTCGGAGTGGGACAGAACAATCTCCACCAGCACGCATAGCTCTAAAATCACCTCACCATTGATCCCAATCCTAGAAAACCCTGAACTACCTTATTATGAAATGAGCAAATGTACATGCAACTCATATAGTTTGAGATTAGGTACTTTGCACTTTGCACTCGTCGGGGGCAGACTGCGCCCACAACAAGAGATGACAGAACAGTATGGGAACATTTTCTCTTCTTGGTTGAGATACCACAAGCTATCCAACTTTCTAATGCACCACAAAAACAAATGAGACTTCTTTAGGGAACTCACCCTATTTAAAACCTTGTACACAGGAGACTAATCTCAAAAATATACAAACTGCTACTCACACCACCAGACATGCAAATACCGACATACACCAGAGCATGGAACAGGGACCTTAATAACGCAATTGAGGAAGAGGAATGGC
This sequence comes from Bombina bombina, assembly GCF_027579735.1. Lineage (NCBI taxonomy): Eukaryota > Metazoa > Chordata > Amphibia > Anura > Bombinatoridae > Bombina > Bombina bombina. The sequence continues at coordinate 1,262,061,975 of NC_069501.1, read as the reverse complement.
TCAAAGCATTCAGATTGGTTAAACGCTCCTCTGTATCAGCAACTGTCCAGGAAATACAACTCAAATTACTTACCAGATGGTATTACACACCCTCTAGACTGCACCGAATCTTCTCAACAGCTTCTGTCGCATGTTGGAGGGGATGCGGGGAAGTAGGTACACTCATTCACATATGGTGGGACTGTCCTAGACTTTTGAATTATTGGGCGACTGTTCTTGGGGAGATGTCAGACAAACTAAACACACATATTCCAGTTACACCCGAGACCATCCTATTCCTGCACCTTCCCGAGATTGAGGACAGGCAGAAATGGGCCCTTCTTTTGATCATGCTTACAGGAGCGAAAAGGCTTATTCCCAGACTCTGGAAATCGAGGGAAGTGCCTACTCTTTCCGAGTGGCGATCTGCCGTTGATGAGCTACTAACTTTGGAAAAGTTGCACTACATCAAGAGCAACCAGATGGTCTCATACAATATGATGATGGCCGTCTGGAACCCCTCCCCTCAGTAGACTATATAATTATCGACCTTTAAGTAAAAACCTAACCTCTACATGATTAGGGAATTTTTTTTTCTCCCCACTTTCTACCTCCTCCTTAAAGACCCTTTCTTCGCCCCTCCTAGAAAATACGTTCTTCTTATTCCTTACACCCGGTGTGTGCGGGTCGTTTTAATTTGAATCTTCTGTTTATAAAGGTTCATATAGTTGTTTGTTAAAAATTCTTGTTGAAAAGTAAAGCTTTGCTTCTTGGAGTTCAACGTATCAGTACTTTAAGACAATATGAAACTTTAATCACATTCTTTATGTGCACAAATACTTTCAAATTGTACGAATGGAACTCTGTTATTGGAATGTATTGGTATAACCTTAATAAAGCTTGTTTGAAAAAAAAAAAAAATTGAACACATAAGAAGTGTTCCATTCTGGCTATATAGTATTAGGTTAGACAGTTTTCTAAGGAATATGTGTTGACCTGAATTTGGCGCATATACCGAGACCAAAGTCACTGGCTGGTTATATAGCATGCCGACTACAATAATATATCTTCCCTCTTTATCCCTAATGGTTTGTATTTCTATAAAGGGGATACCTCTTTTAATAATGACACCCACTCCATGTTTTTTATGTTTGCTGTGTGAGGCCCAAAAGCACGTTCCGAAAAGGCGAGCGAAGGTAGAGGGTTCTCTTCCTTTTCTAAAATGTGTTTCTTGGAGAAACATCAGATCAGTCCCTTGACTATGGCTCTCTCTCATTACGGCTGATCTTTTATGTGGGATGTTGAGGCCCTGTATTTACCGAATACAGATGTAAGTCATTTGTATGAATGGTATGTGTTAGGTGTTTAGCCATATTCTGGTTGGTGTGTGGAGTTTATGTGTAAAGCATATGATTTACCTACGCGTGTACATACCTTGAGAGTTTGGTTATGACTGCAGGACAGGACAGGACCGCCAACTAAAAATAGAAATAAAGGGTTTAAGGAACGAGGAAAAACAAATAAAAATTAGGGTTAAGATTAACATACTGTCAATTGTGAGGTAGCATGCCATTCGTTAGGTCTCCAACATTCGGATAATCAAAACAGGTAAGGAATTTCCTAGCTAGGTTATAGACGTCCGTTCTTGTTTCCGACTCTACCATGAATTTATTAGTGTTTCAGTAAAACTAACAAGTGTCCCTTGTTACTTTCTAGTATATCTTAGTATTCATCCCCAACGGAATCTGGATCTAAACTCTTACTGTGGTTCTGTTCCGAATTGTTAAATATCTCATACCATTATGCAAATAAAAGAAAGAATTGACTAACTGCTCAAATTGTTATTAACTTCATAACATTTAGCAAAAATACAACAATGGTCCATTAAGACTTAATAAGTTCTATTAATATGTATTTTTAGGGTATACTACCCAGCACCTCTATCCCTACGGCTATTTACTAGATGCAATATTTTGTAGGATAGGTATGTGAAGGCGGAAGAATTCTGGGAGATGCTCCAATCTTTGTGAGAATAATAGAATTGTTTCAAACTTAATTTACTGATTAAATTTCAACTTGTTCACAGAATTGCTGTTTAACATTAACCTTATACCATTTTGCGGAAAGTATAACAATAACATAAACACAGAACAAGGTTGGCTAATATATACTTTTAGAACATATCACCCAACAACTCCTTCTCTATAGCCCTTTACAATCTGTAACAGTTTTCATAAGATAGGTGGTAGACGGCATAAGCGTACTGGGTGTTGCCCCAATCTCTCAAAAACTCACACAAACATAACAGGATAAATCATCTGGTCAGTTTACAAAATATTCACATACTTGCTATTAACTCCATAACAATTTGTTAAGAAACTTATATCTCTATGAAAAATGGCTATTAACTCCATAACATCTTGCAGGCAAATAGAATTCAAAAACAAAAGAATTGTACTTATATAACTTTAGGGTACATTACCCAACATAACTGTCTCTGGCGTAATTTATTAAATGCGTCCTATTTTCCTATGGATATTGTTTGAGGACATAGTTAGTTTAAATAGTAATGCAAACTTTAAACTTTGATACAGACTATTCAACGTTCAGTCATCTGTTTGATCTATAAGGTATTGGTCAACAATTTAATTTCAACTGTTTAAAAATAAAACACCCAGTATACTTATCAGTTCTTGTAGAGTCGGGGGAAAAGTACCTTCCGTGGAAGGCTTTTGGGTAAAGTCATAGTTCAAGTTGTACAAGGAATTTTCATGTGTCAGGTGTATCATCTTCGGTCTTCTTTTTCTTACGTTGGACGGTCGACCATTACGATCTTTGGGGGAGAGGTGGTTATTTTTGGTGTGTTGATGTTGCCGGTAGGTCGGAATGTGGAAAGACAATGTTTAAACCTTTAGAAAATAAGTCCATGTCAGTTGGATCTTTGTGTGTGTATATATATATATATATATATATATATATTCTCCCTTCTTTTTGTATGATTAGACTGAAGGGGAATCCCCAGCGGTATTTCACTTTCCTTTCCTGGAGACGTTGGGTGAAGAAGCGAATTTCTCTCCTTCTTTCAATAGTGGCGGGGCTAATATCTTGTAATATTTGGATGCTGTAAGTTTGGAATCTGATTTCACGTTGGAGTCTAACTTGTTTCCAAATGCCCTCTTATAATTACAATGTTTTTAAACTAATTAGCCCTACTCTAAACCCCCTAACAAAAAAGCCCCGCAAAATAATACAATTCCCTACCCTATACTAAATTACAAATAGCCCTTAAAAGGGCTTTTTGCGGGGCATTGCACCAAAGTAATTAGCTCTTTTACCTGTAAAAAAAAATTACCCCCACATTAAAACCCACCCCCCACACTCCCAACCCTACTTTAAAACCCACCCAATCCCCCCTTAATAAAACCTAACACTACCCCCTTGAATATCACCCTACCTTGAGCCGTCTTCACCCAGCCGGCAGAAGTCTTCATCCAGGCAGCATCTTCTATCTTCATTAAAGAAGGAAAAATCATTAAGGTAGGAAAAATCATATTGGCTAATTGGATCAGCCAATAGGATTTTTCCTACCTTAATTCCGATTGGCTGATAGAATCCTATCAGCCAATCGGAATTCAAGGGATGCCATCTTGGATGACGTCATTTAAAGGAACCTTCATTCGTTGGGAGTCGTCGGAAGAAGAGGATGCTCCGCGTTGGCTGGCTTGCTTCAAGATGGACCTGCTCCACTCAGGATGGATGAAGATAGAAGATGCCATCTGGATGAAGCCTTCTGCCCGTCTGGAGGTCCTATTCTGCCCGGATCGGATGAAGACTTCTGCCCCACTGGAGGACCACTTGTGCCCGGCTGGGTGAAGACGGCTCAAGGTAGGGTGATCTTCAAGGGGGTACTGTTAGGTTTTATTAAGGGGGGATTTGGTGGGTTTTAGAGTAGGGTTGGGAGTGTGGGTGGTGAGTTTTAATGTGGGGGGTTTGCATTTTTTTTTTACAGGTAAAAGAGCTGATTACTTTGGGGCAATGCCCCGCAAAAAGCCATTTTAAGGGCTATTTGTAATTGAGTATAGGTTAGGGAATTTTATTATTTTGGGAGGCTTTTTTATTTTGTTAGGGGGATTAGAGTAGGTGTAATTAGTTTAAAAAAAATGTAATTATTTTTTTATTTTCTGTAATTTAGTGTTTGTTTTTTGTACTTAAGTTTATTTAATTTAATTGTAATTAATTGTAGGGTAATTTAGTAAATTAGGTTGTTAGATGTAATTGTAACTTAGGTTAGGATTAATTTTACAGGTAAATTTGTACTTATTTTAACTAGGTAGTTATTAAATAGTTAATAACTATTTAATAACTTTTCTACCTAATTAAAATAAATACAAAGTTGCCTGTAAAATAAAAATAAACCCTAAGCTAGCTACAATGAAACTATTAGTTATATTGTAGCTAGCTTAGGGTTTATTTTATAGGTAAGTATTTAGTTTTAAATAGGATTAATTTATTTAATTGTAGTAATTTTATTTTGTTTTGTTTAAATTATATTTAAGTTAGGGGGGTGTTAGGGTTAGGGTTAGACTTAGGTTTAGGGGTTAATAAATTTAATATAGTAGCGGCGACGTTGGGGGCGGCAGATTAGGGGTTAATAAAATTTAACTACACAGAATACAAGATAAAAATATATAGGCGCTCTACGTAAGTCACACAGATAATCCCAAAATAATGTACAATTAGATGTATACAGTAAGAAAGAGTGATTATTACTTATATAAAGCTCAAAGATATACTGAGCAACTTATTGAAACTTGAATAAGATTGGGCTTGTGTATAAATCAATATGTATGCACATATATAAAATTCTATACTGTATATAATGTTACTTAATATGAAGATATACAACCTGATACCAAAAAAGGTGGGTCTGTCCAGATTGATATTATTATGTTGTTGTTTTGTCACAGCTCACTTGAGTTCATTTCCTTTCCTTGTTAGTGGATCTCAAGGAGATACTAGACGCTGCAGGCAAATTTCCAATTTTATGTAAACTTGTGCCGGGTGCTGCTTTTTAATCTGTTGCCTCTTGTGCTTCAGATGAAGGGTACTGTAATCTAAGAAAAAAAGAAAAAGCGCATCCTCCGATTCAAGTGAAAAGAATTTTAATAACAAATATAAGCGCTTACAATATGCACTTACAAGATTATGGTTAAAATACGCCTGTAAAATAGCCCCTCTGGTTGCAACAGATGGACTGTCATATGTTTCCTCCAATACACCGCTATCACCTTGAATCCTGCGATCTCTGTATGCAGTCTGTTTTAAGCTCCAAGAAATCTTTAGAGCGAGTGAAGGGCAAAGCGGGTTTGATCGGTAACAAAGGTAATGTTCAATGTCCAATGTTCAATATACTTCTCGGTTCTCGATCCTCAACGCGTTTCCCCCGACGCTGGTCGGGCTTTCTCAAGAGGTAAAGTTTGTTTGATAACTTTGGCAATCGCTGGCTTTTTTTGTTTCGTTAAAGTGACGCCCGCAGATTAGGACAACCAATCAGCATGCTTTCAATGGTGACGTTGCCAAAGAGTATCCATACTCAAGTGCTTTAAAAAAGTCTGTCATCTAGGATTGTCCTTATATGTTACAAATATATATACATAATAGTAACATTCTGTTATACACACATTATAAGGCAAAACTTATCTAGCGCTTAAAATGACTATAAAAGGACACTGTAAAATCGTCTGGGAAATAGTATCTGAAAAGTTGCAATTAATGAACATATACTAATACATAGTTAAAAAATACATATATATAATAATGAATACATAAATAATAAATTACATAAATACAAATTGCATGTTCAAAAAATAAATTAAAAATTAATTTGATATATCATAACTAATAAAATTAATAATTTAGAAAATGTCATCTTCTATAATTAATGATAGATTGCAATCTCATAATTTTATAGTTTGATAATCATATCTAAATCGATGTATATTGAAAAAATCGTATACCATATTTATTAGCTAAAAACTTAAAGTAGAAGTATTGAGAGATACAGTTAAATGCCCCTAACTGTACACAATATATCTATTCTTGCATCTATCACATAAAAGCCTGTATGTCTAGATCTACGTTTAACCCTTTTGGTACTGAACTATTTAATTTAAAGATCCAGTATGTTTCTTGCTTTCTTAGTTGTAGTAATCTATTTTCTGCTGTTGGTGGTATCCAGTCAATCACCTGGATTTTTAGTGACCTAGGGTCGCAATTATGAGTCTCCACAAAGTGTTTTGTTACACTGTGTTTCATTAATTTAATTTTAATATTATATAGATGTTCACTAAAGCGTCTTCTTATTTTCCTTTTTGTACGCCCTACATATTTTAGGCCACACCCACAGGTGAGAAGGTATACTACATAGATAGCATCACAATTATTTTTAAATTTCATTTCAAATTCCTGAGAGTTGCCTGGGTTGCTGAATTTTATTGAAGGGTCAATGTGAGTGCACATACTACACCTAGATTTACCACACCTTTTGGTTCCTTTCTGGTTAGACAACCAGTTACTATTATTACTATTTGTAGTTGTAGTGCTCTTTAATTTACTGGGTGCTAGAATATTTTTTAAATTCCTGCTTTTTTTGTATATGATTTTTGGATGTTCGCTCAATGTGGATCCCAGGATCGGATCGGCCTTTAAAATTGGCCAATGTTTATTCAAAAATTTTTGAATTATATTTGAACCCTCAGTAAAAGTGGTGATAAATTTTGCATCTTTATTAATGTCACTGTTCTTTTTATGTTCCACAGTAACTCTATCCTTTGCTGTATTATTTTTGTATTTTAATAAATCCTTTCTATCCTGATTTAATGCTCGTGATTTTGCAGTTTGTAATAAACTATTTTCATACCCTTTCTCAATGAACTTATTGTCTAAAATTCTAGCTTCACTTTCAAAATCACTGATATTACTACAATTCCTCCTAAGTCTTAGATATTGGCTATAGGGAACATTTTCTATCCAGTTCTTTTTATGATTGCTGCTGGCATCTATGAAACTATTTTTCTCTGTTGGTTTTCTATAATTCTTAACTGATACCCGTTTTTGTTCATCCTTAAATAGTATCAAATCTAGGAATTCTATTTGATCCTGAGAGTGTTTTCCTGTAAATTTTAAATTATAGCTGTTATTGTTCAAATACTCATAAAATTCCATAATACTCTCTACAGTACCTTTCCAGATAATTATAATATCATCTATATATCTGTTATAATATTGAATGTTGGTACTGTAGGGATTATTTGTCCAAATGTGTTTTAGTTCATACCCATTAACGTACAAATTAGCATAGGATGGGGCGAAAGTTGTGTGTTTGCGAGGCGGGAGTGTAGCAGTTTAGGGGTTAATATATTTATTACAGTGGCAGCGATGTCAGGTTGACATATTAGGGTTTAAAAACGTTATTAAAGCGTTTCCGATGTGGGGGGGGGGGCTCGGTTTAGGGGTTAATAGGTAGTTTATGGGTGTTAGTGTACTTTGTAGCACTTTAGTTAAGAGTTTTATGTTACGGAGTTAGCCCATAAAACTCTTAACTACTGACTTTTAAATGCGGTAGGAGTCTTGACAGGAGAGGATCTACCGCTCACTTCTTCCAAGACTCGTAATACTAGTCCTATTAAAAAGATAGGATACGCAATTTACATAAGGGGATTTATGGTAAGCTCGAGTCGTGGAAGAAAAGTGAGCGGTACACCTGTACCTGACAGACTTGTAATACCAGCTGGCGTTAAAAAGCAGTGTTGGGACCTCTCAATGCTGCTTTTTAAGGCTAACGCAAGACTCGTAATCTAGCCGTTTATTTGTTATTTGAAAATTTTTGTGTGGAGCAGTATTAGAAAAAGTAGTACTAACATAATATGAGAAAATCATTTAAAATTGTTCCAACAGCTTATAAATATAAACATGTTTTAATAAATTGTAGCTTATGCTGTATAAAAATAAATATACATACTATTCCCTTAATATAATAAATATTTTATTTTGATCACTTAATTTCTTATAAAGTGTGTACAAATGCTGAGCGTTTGCTTTACCGTTATACCACCAATCATGACTGTTTTGCTTATCATTCAGCCAGAGTGGAGTAGCTGTACAATAATTTAAACTTTATTTGAAAATATTACAGGGAATTATTTATTTTTACATAATTAAAAAAAACTTTAATTATATATGTTTTGCTGGCACATATTTTTTGTTGCCAGTATAGTGTATATAAAAACAAATCAACATGGCTTAGCCTGCAAAAAGTTATATAATCTTTATAATAATAAAAGTTTATATGACAGATACATGTTTAAAATAGCAGACCATTTTTCTAAGTCGTCCCAAGAAATTTCAAGGTCTTCTGGGACCACTGGACGACTGGGTTTTTCAGCCCCTGTATATATATATATATATATATATATATATATATATATATATATATATATATATATATATATATATATATATATATATATATATGTATATATATATATACACACATAAAAACAGAAAGAAACAGTGTTGTATTAAACTGATGTGTTTTCCAAACACAGAAATATAAAAAAAATATTTTTATGTTTCAAGATTTTTTTTAACAAATTGAGAATAATGTCTCTAATCATAATACATTGCATGAGTCACAACATATGCATGAAAAACAAATTTAAAAATAGAGAAATAAACAAAGAATCATAAAAAAGCAATAATGCCTGGTATTCCATTCTGCAATTATTGTAAACATAGTCAAATATTTGAAAAATTGATAAGAACACTGCAGTGTTCTATCTTTAATTTATTTTGTGTGCAGTGTGGCATATAGGGGGTGTTGTATTCGGGGTAAAATATATACTAATATAATATAATAATAATTATAATATACTAATAATACAACCTCTTCTCTATAATGTCAGATATCTTCCAACATTCAAGATGGTGAAAAAATGTTTTTAAAAAAAATAGTTTTAAATGTAAAATCAAACTAAAAGAACATTTGTCTGGCCAGACCAGTGCTATTCCAAAACACAACGCATTATTAGGTGTCTGATACTTGTGCATGTTTACAATATTTGCAGAATGGGATATTATTGCCTTTTTATGATTTTTTGTTAATTTCTGTATTTTTACATTTGTTTTACATATGCATATTTTGTGTTTTATACAATGGGGTAGATTTAACAAATGTCGGATGTAAATGATCCACTGTAGCGTATCATGTCCGCCCGACATCGCTAAATGCCGACAACATACGTTGTCGGCACTTATCATTGCACAAGCATTTCTTATAAAATGCTTGTGCAATGCTACCCCCTGCATATTCAAAGCCAATCGGCCGCTAGCAGGGGGTGTCAATCATCCCGATTGTATATGATCAGGATGATTGCTGTCCGCCACCTCAGAGGTGGCGGATGAGTAAGGGAGCAGCAGTCTTACGACCGCTACTTCTTATCTTCTGTTTACGGGAAGCCTGAAGTTTCATGCGAAACAGCAGCATACGCTGTACAATTAGTATACCCCAATGCATTAAGATTAGAGATATTAGTCTCACTTTGTTAAAAAATAATAATCTTGAGGGGGCGGAGCTAGCAACCATTTGCAACGGACGTGTCTCTGGGGAGCTTCTAGACCCAAATTCCCTTTCCAACATCCTATTTTACTAAAAATCTCTAAAAAAAATTACCCATAACTTAGCAGCTAAGTGTACTGTCTACTACCGAGTTAGGTGTACCCTGGTTTTGTCTGCGGGCCCAGAGTGACTGTCTATTTGGCTGGTGAGAAGAACCTGAGAGAGTGAGGTGCAGGGTGTACCTGCGCTACTGGATGCGTACCTCTCTGCCCAAGCCGCATCGCAACACTCTGGAGGGTTGGGGCTCCGCTCTGGAGGGAACTTACAACTGTATCTAGTGTGGTAGAGGAGTTGAGGGTGCTCACTGGCCTCAGCTATCCGACATAAGAAGTGAGCAAGATGTCGGCAGAATTACGGCCTAAGGTGAAGCGGCGGCCAAGTGGGTTGTGAGGGCTTTGAGCACTACCCCACCTGCAAATCCTATTGCCACTGTGACAGAAGTCTCTACACGGGACCGGTGAGGGAAGGTCCGGGAACTGATACATACACTCCGGAGATATCCCGTAATTTGGCTGGTAGCGGGGAGCCTTTCAAGGGTCTGGTTCCTGCAGAGGCTGCGCACCTCTTCCAACAAACTCGGAAACTGGATTGAGTGTCGACCAGTCAGTGGGATAAATGCACCAAAGTAATTGTGGCTGAAGGCTCTTGGACACAGCCTCCCTAAGGGGCTGTCAGAGAAGCTGATCAAGCATAGAAACCTCTAAGAACATTTGGCGCGCATGCCATCTTGCTACATTGATCTACTGCCCCCCCCTGCACAATCAGTACCTACATACCCAGGTAACATATTGGCTGCAAATAACGGCCTGGGAATTAATGGTAGGCCTGAACATAGTGCTGGGGATAACCTGGAGAGCGGGTTGGTAAACTGGGGGTTATGGATGCCCCTGGAAGTGTGATGCAAGCTTGAGCTGCATATAGAGCCACATGTACAGGGGGATATAAAGAAATTGCATTCTGTGCTGGTGAGTTGAGTCTGGGCTGATCTTTAGAGACTAAAGTAATGAGATTTTAATATTTCATATCTAACATCAGATTTCTACATTTAAACGAGCTGTCAAGTTAAATAGATGGTGATAGGGCCCTTCCCACAGTTTTACTCATAATGCCACAAGATGCAAGGAAAAAAACCACATGGGCTTCTGACTTTAAGAAATCAGTGGCAGGCCATTTTAAAATCAAGGCTGCCCCAGTAGTGAAAGTGGATAATCATGGACTACTGTCTCCTTCTGGGTCTAGAGACATCCCGACAGATCAGGACATACAATCCCCAGCAGACATGGTAGAAGCAATGTCCATTGACTTACTCTCCACTCTGACACTGAGGCTCAATAGCCTACAGGACTCACTAACAAAAGCTATTAAGGGATCAGAAGCAGAACTGAGGAAAGACATAGGTGCTCTCAGCGAGAGGATTGAAACGCTTGTGAGGAAACAGGAAGATCTCGCTATTGAACAAGCAAACCTCTCTAACCACTCACATGCCCTGGTGAATGTGAATGACTCCATGGAGGCTAAAATGGTGGACATGGAGGACCGGCAAAAATTTACATTTCAGGGGAATCCCTGAGGATGTCCCCCCGGCAGGATTGGAAGCGTATCTCATGGAGCTTTGTGAACAGCTTATACCACCAAAATACCCAAATGAAGCCTTAATAGACAAAGTCCATAGATTACCTAAGGGTCGAAATGTATCATCAGAGAAGCCGAGGGATGTCATTGCCAGATTTCATTTCTCCACATACAAGAAACAGATTCTAAAAGCAATGTTTTTAAATCCCTCTCTACCAGAAAAAAATCCTTAATATCCAAATCTTCCTGGATCTGTCACAGTTCACTATACAAAAATGAAGTACCTTCCACAAGGTGACAAAACACCTCAGACAATGGGGCCTGAAACATAGATGGGGTACCCAACCAAACTCTTAATCCACCATGATGGGCGCCTATACATTGCAGATACCCCAGCCAAGGGCCAACCTCTGCTAAAATAATGGAATTCTGACAGGGGGCCAATGATAAGGCGGGCGTCCTTCAATCCTCCTGGTGAAGCCCAGCCAGGTGTGCCCTCAGTCACCTTGACCCCATTGGCAAAGGAATGGAGACCACTACCACAGAGACTTTCCTCAGCTAAAAGACACAACCTCAAGATGGATCCGTCTGGGAATACCCTAGTGGACAGAAGTTCCTCGTCAGAAGACTGATAAGTATTTCTTTTTTTATCTATACCCATTAGTCTTGGATCTTTAGATCTTAAGAGAGATGTTCCCTCTCTGTTTCCACTTGTGGGTCCTGTGGACATAGACTATTCTTCCATGACATCCCAGTTTAGTGTCTTCTAAGTTCATCTGGGTATCCAGCCCTGGTTCTGCTCATGTGAAACAGTGTTTGTGATATTGAACCAGCCCCTCAGACCAGCCGTAGGGTTGGGTTTGCTGAACTTTACAGGGGTCTCATGTTAATGATTTATTCAGAATTATGTTAACCATGTGTAGAGCTATGTTGCTCATGTGGTACCCATGGTCCTTAACTGTTCTGTGTATGTGGGTTCTGCTGTTACTACTCTGTAATGTACTATTTACCTGTTTTTGTTTAACACACAGAGTTTAAATGCTTAGTCTTAACTCAGAAGTAGTAAACCCGAGCCAAAATTAGCGTTAAGGCTATCGCCTCCTGGGTCCATCTGCCGCAAATTTAAACATCTGGACAATATCCCAAAACAGGCCTGCAAAAAATGCACCCACAAGGCTACCTTTATGGCATGTTACCCAGTGACAGCTTAGACCTGAATATTATATACTATGGGCTGCTTTACATTAGCTACAAACATAACATTTAATACCCACACATTAATTTACCAAGCTAATGGAGGCTTGTAATTAATATGGCCCAACAATTGGGAGGTAATTCATAGTCAATTACTCAATCCAGGTCGATATAGATGCCTATTTCGAACTCCTTTATGTCCACAGGTTTTGTTGCAAACACTTTGCTCTACCTTGTACCTTATATACTTTTATCAACACAATGATATATCTTTACAAGATGGTATCCATATGATAATGCTAACATTGTTACTTTGGGAGTCCAGCCCTGGCTCTGCTCATGCAACCAGGACCAGCTGAGGGACTGGGTTTGCTGATGTTTATAGGCGACTCACACTAAGGGCCTCTTCATAACTGTGGTATTCATGTGCAGAGTTACGTTGTTCATGTGATATCCTAAATGTTATGTAATGTTCTATTATGTATTTTTCAGCTGTTCTTGTTTAACTTACAGTGTTTAAAAGCTTAAGATTTCAATTTAACGTAGGAAACCTGACCCAAAACAGTTTTAATGGATATTGCTTCCCAAGTTTACCCCTCCCCAGGTTTAGATATCGGGCCGGATACTTGAACAGAGCTATAAGCGATACACCCAATAATGTTACCTTTATGGAAAGTTATTCACTGCTAGCAAATACTTGTATATAATATACTACGAGCCACTTAACAGCAGCCATAACCTTATTATTTCTCATTGCTGCATTCATTTACCAAGCTAATGGAGTTGTGGAGTTATTGTGACCCATCAGTTGGGAGGAAATCCCTAGCAAACTACTTAATTTAGGCCCACATAACTGCCTACCTCTACTACTCACACTAGTGGTTTCTCCCTATCTGTGGTAACTAAAGATGGATAGGTACTAATACACCATTTTATTAACTGTATTATGTCTACAGGTTTTGTTGATATTACTCTGTAATGTACTACTCATCTGTTAGTATTTAATGCAAAGAGTTTAAATGCTAAGTCTGAACTTGGCAGTGGGAAACCTGAACAAAATAGCATTAGGGCCATTGCCCCCTGGGCCCATGCCCTGTAGGCTTAAATATCTAGCTGGTTACTTAGAGCAAGCCTACAAGAAATACATCCCATAAGGATACCTCTGTGCCATATTACGCAGTAATAGCTTGGACATGCATACCATATACTATGGGCCACTTTACTTTGGCTACAACCAAAACATCTATCATCCTCTCATTCATTTACCAAGTTAATGGAGGCTTAAACTTATTAAGGCCCAACAACTGGGGTGCAAACCCTAGAAAATGACTTAATCCAGACCCATATAGTTGCCTTTCTAAGGCTCATTTGTGTTCATTATTTTCGCTGCTAGCATTTTGTTCAACCTTGCACCTTGGTTAGTTTTACCAGCACAAGGATACTTCTCTACAAGACGGTATCCATATAATAAGTTAACATTGTTTAATGTTGTTTTCTTCTCCATATTACATTTATTGTTATATTTGTTTAAGTAATCCCATTTTTCCCCTTTTGAGCTAAGAGTGCATAATTTGGTTAGACTCAATGACACCACTGTTGACAGTATGCCATTCCTTTACTCTGAATCATAAGCACAACCCAGTTCTTCCAGTCCTGGGGCTGATATATGGTGGGATTTGGAGCTATAACACACAAAATCCTGGATCCCACTTGGGAAACTAGCAAAAGGCTGAGCTAGAAAGCACATTAACATGACTCATCCCTAGATAAGGGCAGTTTCGATAAATTAACCCAGGTTTTCATACTTAGTAACAGATAGACGGACAACTACAACGTCCGTTTGTTGCCCTGGGCACTGAGATGCTGGTCTCAAGTTGCGGGGGCCTACGTCTCGATGTACAGGATCAAAATCAGAGCCTATCAAAGGCCACATAATGACACTACTATAGATCATTTCTAATCTGCCTGGCATCCCCCACACCATGTGCTTCTACCAACACCAGAGCAGAGGCAGTTAATTAGCATTAATGATTAGTTTTAGACTACACAGGATTATGAATACAAACTAAAATATGAAGTGCCCTTTTAAATCTACTAACTGCAATTAGTTATAGGTACCAAATACCTTTGATTTAAATATTATACATCTATTTATCAATCGTGTATACTTCACCAAAAATAACCACCTCATATGAAATAAGGGTATTGCAATATGGATAATAAAATGGTAGCCCAAGTTTGCTTATAGTGACTGTGTCCCAACGCAGCAAGTTATCAGTCCAAAGTTCAGCAAATAGTCAGCCAGCCCCCTTCTATCCTATTGCATCAGGTTATATCATGTGATACTCCCTCCCTTTATTATTCTAATCATTGGTGAAATGACATGATAGGCCCTTTGGAAGCTTGTCTCTGATTTGCCCTTTGTGGAACTTGTCTCTGTTTCGCCCTGGGATCTGAACATCTCATAGGTTATTTTGGGAAACGCCTCACTGAGTAGCCATTTATCTTTTGGCTGTGATACCATCCCTGATCTATAGGTGGCAGCAGACAACCAGGAATGCAGCCCCACCATCAAACATTTCTAACAGTCCAACTATTTAGCCTTTAAAATGATTTTCCAACATACTATAATCTTTTGTATTAATAAATCATATGCTTTATATATGGTCCACACAGTGTCATTTTCTATGATCATTTTAAGACCAAACATGAAAATATTCTGCTTATAATATATTAAAATGCATTTAAAATCATATTTTCTATGAAACGATTTAAAAGGATTATAATACCTTCATCATGGTTTCAATTACTTTCTCAGTTATCTTAATATAATTGTATCTATATTGGATTACTATCCTATATAGATTAATATTTCATATCTGTATATTTCTTTATGAGGGTATAAAACATATGATATTATTTAAAACACCAATTATATATGTACTTATTAGAGGCCTAAAACATATAAAGACATAGGTTATTAAAATTGGACATATTAAATTGACTGTATTGCTATTTATTAAATTCAGTATATATCCCAATTTGTCCCTTAGATGTTTGGCATTGTATTGTATCTCAATAGGAATGCAATATATTTCATATTTCTAATACATTTTGAATGCATGGAACACCAGATGCAGGTCTGAAATGAAAGAAATAATGTTGCTATTATGTCAAACATTTATACATCTGTTTGCAGTTATTCATTTTAATTCCAGTATACACTTATCTAATATGTTACTGTTAGGCATTTCTTCTCATTATATATATATATATATATATATATATATATATATATATATATATATATATATATATATACAGTCTAAAGAATCAATTATACTTAAGATTTCAATACAAGTTGTATTTTAAAAATGAATTTAACAGCCACAACGCAATATATCTTTCTGCCTGTCCAAACCTTCATCTAGACGTCACGTCTAGAATTTGTGTATTCAACACAACAGGGGCAATCAATTCTTGCATACACTTAGGCCATGTCTGTTTATTTATAGGGGTCTAATAAGTATATTACCCATCCTGGGCAGGAAATCAACTTCAAACAGAACAGCCACATGGTGACATCTCTTTGAAATAACTGCCTGATCTTTGAAATGACTGCCTGAACTTATTAGACCAAATGTTTCAGAGCAAGAAGAATGGGGGTTGTTTCTGTCCGGATTTCCTTTAGGCCTTCCCCTTATCCTTTAAAAGCTTCCCCTCAGCTGCAGACAAGTGCTTAGTAATTTGTTTAGTTAGACTAACTGTGAGCTGAGCCTGTGATGGTTAGATATTTTCTGCTGCCAAGGAACATATTATCCCTATTGGGGTTTCCATTTCTACCTTTCTCCACCCTCTAAGGAGATATATTCACCTGGAACTTTGATACTTTGCACCTGCTGTGTGCATACGTTCTCTCAGCTAATCCGGAATTTACTCCAACAACCTCCCTGGCGATTTCATAACAAAGTCAAGCCTGTATGCCCTTCCTCCCTCCTAATCTACATTACATTCTAACCAGGGTTGTTACTCGGAACATGTGGCACTCCCTAATCTCACTCCCGTTTGGCACAACCGGAGATCCCAGACCGACACACACAGGCATTACATGACGGTGGCTCTCTACAGCTGTTCAGGCGATCAGCTGCTTTGCCGCACGGACGGACTCTTAGCTTAATTGATTACAGTGTGTGCTCTGAAGTAATGCTTCTTACTCTTCACACACCCTGAACTGAGATGGAGTAAACTGACACTTTGTTTTCCCTAAGTCTGCCTCTTGAGTAAAGTTTTGTTTACACTATCCTCATACAACTGAGCTCAGTTAACTTAAAGGGACAATCTCTCTGGGGATTCTCTCAATTGCGATATGACCTTTAGTATCACTCACTATCCTTCTCTTAAAGGGACTCATCCTTAAATTCTGTATAATCACATGATACAAGGTTTATTCAGCTACACATCTACTCCCATGATACAAGGATTATTCAGCTACACATATATGAGCCTTAACTTTGTACATTGAGTACTACTCAGCTGACGTTAGTACATCAGTACTCCTGCATCAACTTAAACCAATAATTTCACTCTCTGCATATTACTGTATTTCCAGCAATCCCAGGGAATACAGTGGCCACAGTGATACAAACTTTATCATTAGGTCTACAGCTGCGTTCTATCCCAATTGAGTCCTGACATAACCTGACAGTTTCACCCAGCCAAGACCATCTCATATCACATTGGATTTATAGCTACAAAAAATGAAATATTAAATATCTATGATATATCTGTAGTTTATTTAATGTTACTTACAGATACCCTGACATATTATTACTTGTATTATAAACTTTTATTGATCGGGAGCCAAAATAAATGCAGTTAATATGATTGAAAAGACTGCAATTGACCTCAAAGTTAGGAATCAATTATGATAAATTTACACTTAATATTCTTATCTGATATATATATATATATATATATATATATATATATATATATATATATATATATATATATATATATATATATATATATATATATATAAGATGCATGATATATTTCAAATATATAGTTACATTTTCTATGGAAGAATGATATTTAATTAGAGAAATAATTTATTGGCAAACTGTTTTTCAGTTGTTATACATCATTCTAGTATAACAGAGAAAAAAAAAACAGAATGCTTCTGTGCATGTTTGCTTGTGTGAGTTTGGTTGTGTGTATGTTTGTCTCTGTTAAATGCTACTCAAAGCTGCAAATTAGTGCATGTAAGATTTCCTAGGAACCGGGTCACCATCGTCCACCTTTGTGGCAAAATTGCATCCAGTATTTGTATGTTGCAAGTTTTGTAGAAATCCTGCCAGTTATATATACTCTTTGGCAACATTATACCAATGAATTGATGTGGGTATTGTTCATTAACAGATGACTTGCACTTACGGTCATTCTATTTTTGTTATTGTAAGAAGACACAGTGGCCCCTAATTATCAAGGGCTGGCGGACCTGATCCGACACTGCGGATCAGGTCCGCCAGACATCGCTGAATACGGCGAGCAATACGCTCGCCGTATTCAGCATTGCACCAGCAGCTCACAAGAGCTGCTGGTGCAATGCTGTCCCCTGTAGACTCGCGGCCAATAGGCTGCCAGTAGGGGGGTGTCAATCAACCCGATCGTACTCGATCGGGTTGATTTCCGGCGATGTCTGTCTGCCTGCTCAGAGCAGACGGACAGGTTATGGAGCAGCAGTCTGCAGGCTCGCCAGAAACACGGGGCATCAAGCTCCATTCAGAGCTTGATAAATATGCCCCTATACATGTTTATTTATAATCCGTTATTGTTATATTATAAAAAAAACCCATCAGTTTACATTGAATTTTTAGTTTAAGAGGTATTTTGTGATATTCAAATTTTATATAAGCTTTTAAGTTATAAACTTCAGCCCTTCAGCTCATGAATAAGAAGTTTTATTTCACATCAGGCTGGACTTGATAAAACAGTAACTATAGATTTGTGTATGTGATGATTTTGCTGTGGGGAATTCTCTCTAAATACAAAACAGTAACAAATCTCCAGCGAGTTTATTTTCTCTGGTTATTATTGTTAACATTAGTACTAATTTGTATTTATATCTCTCATACAGCTGTAACATTTGTTTTATAAGTAAGTTATATTTGTACAATAAGAATTACATCACTATTTATTAAATATAGAGGCTATTGTGTGTGAGATTATATAATCAGAGGATCCTTATTGCCAAATTCAGTCTCACTACTGAAAGCAAACTGAGATCTGCTTACAAGTCATTGCTGCTAGTAATTTAACATAACCTGCACAATATACTTTATGCCTAAAGCACAGGCTGCAGTATTGTATTCTTGCTGTTACTGCCTAATATTTTATAGGTTTGTTAAGGGAGATTGTTTTTGTCATATATATGCACCAAAACTGCCAGCTAAGCCTATCTCACTACACACTGTGCAGTTCCTATAGCTGATTGCCCAGTGACTTTGCTTTAATGCAGCCTATAAAGTACATTTTTACTGTCTGGATTCTGCTTATACTGAAGTACAGGCTTCTGCCTCTGCACTGGATGCTAATTATGGTCCCTGCTGCTGGAGAAGAGATGAGGTTTGTGCGCTCCTGTTACCTTGAGCAGGGTCTGCACACTGACACATACAGCTACTCCAAGCCTGGTGATATCATACTGGGGGGAATTATACAAATGCAGGATGAAGTGGACTCTAACCTTTTGAAAAATACATATGAAGAGAAGCCACAACATGTTTCTATTCTATGGTAAATACAAATGTGCTAGTTATTCTTATAACCTGTGATTTTGTCATTTATTAAGATCATACAAAATAAATAATAAATAATAATAAATAAAAAACACACATACAAAAATACACAAAATAGATTTTTCTAATGATTGCTTTATTAATAAAGTTTTAAAATTTTAAAAATCTCTTTTGAAAAATGATTTTGACATTTGTTAAAATATTGTAAAACACTATCAAACATATTACTGATTTATAAATCATTTAACCCAGTTCTAATCCTAAAATTCCAATAAAAGATTTAAATCAGTCTCGCCATTATCCAGAGGCAAAAATAAAATCTTACTATTGTTTTGCAAACTAATGAGGGCACATTATGAGGGTGGGAATATCTATTAACACTAGATACATAGGAAGCACTTGACATTTCCATATTATTTAAGAGCAACACGTAAAGTTATAAAAAAGTTTACTCTCCTACCAATTCATGCGCCATATCTGGTGCAATTCCTTTTCATGAATATAACATCTATTTTGTGCCCTTTTCATGAGGCAGAAAAGGTGCAAGTTGGGTGAATTTTACGTTGTTAAATTATGTTACAGTTTCATCCTTCCAGTGTAATATCTAGTGACCCAAAGGTGCTCAAAACTCACAATTAAAATGTCTGTAAATGCATTTTCTTCTAAACAGAAGCAGTGTCCGTGTTCCTAATCAAAGTTCTAAGGGTTTTTAGTGAGAGCTTTATAAACCTTGTTCATCACAATAGTTTTTATTTTGTGTGTGTGACTTTCTATATAGCTGCTCTCTTATTTAACCTCTTACAGGTGCTGGTTAGTGAAGCTGTGCATTGTCATACTTGGTGCTGGTTAGTGAAGCTGTACATTGTCATACTTGGTGCTGGTTAGTGAAGCTGTGCGTTGTCATACTTGGTGCTGGTTAGTGAAGCTGTGCATTGTCATACTTGGTGCTGGTTAGTGAAGCTGTGCATTTTCATACTTGGTGCTGGTTAGTGAAGCTGTGCGTTGTCATACTTGGTGCTGGTTAGTGAAGCTGTGCATTTTCATACTTGGTGCTGGTTAGTGAAGCTGTACATTGTCATACTTGGTGCTGGTTAGTGAAGCTGTGCATTGTCATACTTGGTGCTGGTTAGTGAAGCTGTACATTGTCATACTTGGTGCTGGTTAGTGAAGCTGTGCGTTGTCATACTTGGTGCTGGTTAGTGAAGCTGTGCATTGTCATACTTGGTGCTGGTTAGTGAAGCTGTGCATTGTCATACTTGGTGCTGATTAGTGAAACTGTGCATTTTCATACTTGGTGCTGGTTAGTAAAGCTGTGCATTTTTATACTTGGTGCTAGTTAGTGAAGCTGTGCGTTGTCATACTTGGTGCTGGTTAGTGAAGCTGTGCATTTTTATACTTGGTGCTGGTTAGTGAAGCTGTGCATTTTCATACTTGGTGCTGGTTAGTGAAGCTGTGCGTTGTCATACTTGGTGCTGGTTAGTGAAGTTGTGCATTTTCATACTTGGTGCTGGTTAGTGAAGCTGTGCGTTGTCATACTTGGTGCTGGTTAGTGAAGCTGTGCATTTTCATACTTGGTGCTGGTTAGTGAAGCTGTGCATTTTCATACTTGGTGCTGGTTAGTGAAGCTGTGCATTGTCATACTTGGTGCTGGTTAGTGAAGCTGTGCATTTTCATACTTGGTGCTGGTTAGTGAAGCTGTGCATTGTCATACTTGGTGCTGGTTAGTGAAGCTGTGCGTTGTCATACTTGGTGCTGGTTAGTGAAACTGTGCTTTTTTATACTTGGTGCTGGTTAGTGAAGCTGTGCATTGTCATACTTGGTGCTGGTTAGTGAAGCTGTGCATTGTCATACTTGGTGCTGGTTAGTGAAGCTGTGCATTGTCATACTTGGTGCTGGTTAGTGAAGTTGTGCATTGTCATACTTGGTGCTGGTTAGTGAAACTGTGCTTTTTTATACTTGGTGCTGGTTAGTGAAGCTGTGCATTGTCATACTTGGTGCTGGTTAGTGAAGCTGTGCATTGTCATACCTGGTGCTGGTTAGTGAAGCTGTGCATTGTCATACTTGGTGCTGGTTAGTGAAGCTGTGCATTTTTATATTTGGTGCTGGTTAGTGAAGCTGTGCATTGTCATACTTGGTGCTGGTTAGTGAAGTTGTGCTTTTTTATACTTGGTGCTGGTTAGTGAAGCTGTGCGTTGTCATACTTGGTGCTGGTTAGTGAAACTGTGCATTTTCATACTTGGTGCTGGTTAGTGAAGCTGTGCGTTGTCATACTTGGTGCTGGTTAGTGAAGCTGTGCATTGTCATACTTGGTGCTGGTTAGTGAAGCTGTGCGTTGTCATACTTGGTGCTGGTTAGTGAAACTGTGCATTTTCATACTTGGTGCTGGTTAGTGAAGCTGTGCGTTGTCATACTTGGTGCTGGTTAGTGAAGCTGTGCGTTGTCATACTTGGTGCTGGTTAGTGAAGCTGTGCATTGTCATACTTGGTGCTGGTTAGTGAAGCTGTGCATTTTTATACTTGGTGCTGGTTAGTGAAGCTGTGCATTTTTATACTTGGTGCTGGTTAGTGAAGCTGTGCATTGTCATACTTGGTGCTGGTTAGTGAAGCTGTGCATTGTCATACTTGGTGCTGGTTAGTGAAGCTGTGCATTTTTATACTTGGTGCTGGTTAGTGAAGCTGTGCATTTTTATACTTGGTGCTGGTTAGTGAAGCTGTGCGTTGTCATACTTGGTGCTGGTTAGTGAAGCTGTGCATTGTCATACTTGGTGCTGGTTAGTGAAGCTGTGCATTGTTATACTTGGTGCTGGTTAGTGAAGCTGTGCGTTGTCATACTTGGTGCTGGTTAGTGAAGCTGTGCATTGTCATACTTGGTGCTGGTTAGTGAAGCTGTGCATTGTCATACTTGGTGCTGGTTAGTGAAGCTGTGCATTTTTATACTTGGTGCTGGTTAGTGAAGCTGTACATTGTCATACTTGGTGCTGGTTAGTGAAACTGTGCATTTTCATACTTGGTGCTGGTTAGTGAAGCTGTGCATTGTCATACTTGGTGCTGGTTAGTGAAGCTGTGCATTTTCATACTTGGTGCTGGTTAGTGAAGCTGTGCATTGTCATACTTGGTGCTGGTTAGTGAAGCTGTGCTTTTTTATACTTGGTGCTGGTTAGTGAAACTGTGCGTTGTCATACTTGGTGCTGGTTAGTGAAGCTGTGCATTTTCATACTTGGTGCTGGTTAGTGAAGCTGTGCATTGTCATACTTGGTGCTGGTTAGTGAAGCTGTGCATTTTCATACTTGGTGCTGGTTAGTGAAGCTGTGCATTGTCATACTTGGTGCTGGTTAGTGAAGCTGTGCTTTTTTATACTTGGTGCTGGTTAGTGAAGCTGTGCATTTTCATACTTGGTGCTGGTTAGTGAAGCTGTGCTTTTTTATACTTGGTGCTGGTTAGTGAAGCTGTGCATTGTCATACTTGGTGCTGGTTAGTGAAGCTGTGCATTGTCATACTTGGTGCTGGTTAGTGAAGCTGTACATTTTCATACTTGGTGCTGGTTAGTGAAGCTGTGCATTGTCATACTTGGTGCTGGTTAGTGAAACTGTGCATTTTCATACTTGGTGCTGGTTAGTGAAGCTGTGCATTTTCATACTTGGTGCTGATTAGTGAAGCTGTGCATTGTCATACTTGGTGCTGGTTAGTGAAGCTGTGCATTGTCATACTTGGTGCTGCTTAGTGAAACTGTGCATTGTCATACTTGGTGCTGGTTAGTGAAGCTGTGCATTTTCATACTTGGTGCTGGTTAGTGAAACTGTGCTTTTTTATACTTGGTGCTGGTTAGTGAAGCTGTGCATTTTCATACTTGGTGCTGGTTAGTGAAGCTGTGCATTGTCATACTTGGTGCTGGTTAGTGAAGCTGTGCATTTTCATACTTGGTGCTGGTTAGTGAAGCTGTGCATTGTCATACTTGGTGCTGGTTAGTGAAGCTGTGCGTTGTCATACTTGGTGCTGGTTAG
This sequence comes from Bombina bombina, assembly GCF_027579735.1. Lineage (NCBI taxonomy): Eukaryota > Metazoa > Chordata > Amphibia > Anura > Bombinatoridae > Bombina > Bombina bombina. Next base: position 1,262,038,757 of record NC_069501.1, on the reverse strand, counting down.
TAAAGCTGTGCATTGTCATACTTGGTGCTGGTTAGTGAAGCTGTGCGTTGTCATACTTGGTGCTGGTTAGTGAAGCTGTGCATTTTTATACTTGGTGCTGGTTAGTGAAGCTGTGCATTTTTATACTTGGTGCTGGTTAGTGAAGCTGTACATTGTCATACTTGGTGCTGGTTAGTGAAGCTGTGCATTTTCATACTTGGTGCTGGTTAGTGAAGCTGTGCGTTGTCATACTTGGTGCTGGTTAGTGAAGCTGTGCATTTTTATACTTGGTGCTGGTTAGTGAAGCTGTACATTGTCATACTTGGTGCTGGTTAGTGAAGCTGTACATTGTCATACTTGGTGCTGGTTAGTGAAGCTGTGCGTTGTCATACTTGGTGCTGGTTAGTGAAGCTGTGCATTGTCATACTTGGTGCTGGTTAGTGAAGCTGTGCATTGTCATACTTGGTGCTGGTTAGTGAAGCTGTGCATTTTCATACTTGGTGCTGGTTAGTGAAGCTGTGCATTTTCATACTTGGTGCTGGTTAGTGAAGCTGTGCATTTTCATACTTGGTGCTGGTTAGTGAAACTGTGCATTTTTATACTTGGTGCTGGTTAGTGAAACTGTACATTGTCATACTTGGTGCTGGTTAGTGAAGCTGTGCATTGTCATACTTGGTGCTGGTTAGTGAAGCTGTGCATTTTCATACTTGGTGCTGGTTAGTGAAGCTGTGCATTGTCATACTTGGTGCTGGTTAGTGAAGCTGTGCATTTTTATACTTGGTGCTGGTTAGTGAAGTTGTGCATTTTCATACTTGGTGCTGGTTAGTGAAGTTGTGCATTGTCATACTTGGTGCTGGTTAGTGAAGCTGTGCATTTTTATACTTGGTGCTGGTTAGTGAAGCTGTGCATTTTCATACTTGGTGCTGGTTAGTGAAGCTGTGCATTTTCATACTTGGTGCTGGTTAGTGAAGCTGTGCATTGTCATACTTGGTGCTGGTTAGTGAAGCTGTGCATTGTCATACTTGGTGCTGGTTAGTGAAGCTGTGCATTGTCATACTTGGTGCTGGTTAGTGAAGCTGTGCATTGTCATACTTGGTGCTGGTTAGTGAAGCTGTGCATTTTCATACTTGGTGCTGGTTAGTGAAGCTGTGCATTGTCATACTTGGTGCTGGTTAGTGAAGCTGTGCATTTTCATACTTGGTGCTGGTTAGTGAAGCTGTGCGTTGTCATACTTGGTGCTGGTTAGTGAAGCTGTGCATTTTCATACTTGGTGCTGGTTAGTGAAGCTGTGCATTTTCATACTTGGTGCTGGTTAGTGAAGCTGTGCATTGTCATACTTGGTGCTGGTTAGTGAAGCTGTGCATTTTCATACTTGGTGCTGGTTAGTGAAGCTGTGCATTGTCATACTTGGTGCTGGTTAGTGAAGCTGTGCATTGTCATACTTGGTGCTGGTTAGTGAAGCTGTGCATTTTCATACTTGGTGCTGGTTAGTGAAGCTGTGCATTTTCATACTTGGTGCTGGTTAGTGAAGCTGTGCATTGTCATACTTGGTGCTGGTTAGTGAAGCTGTGCATTTTCATACTTGGTGCTGGTTAGTGAAGCTGTGCGTTGTCATACTTGGTGCTGGTTAGTGAAGCTGTACATTGTCATACTTGGTGCTGGTTAGTGAAGCTGTGCATTTTCATACTTGGTGCTGGTTAGTGAAGCTGTGCATTGTCATACTTGGTGCTGGTTAGTGAAGCTGTGCATTTTCATACTTGGTGCTGGTTAGTGAAGCTGTGCATTGTCATACTTGGTGCTGGTTAGTGAAGCTGTGCATTTTCATACTTGGTGCTGGTTAGTGAAGCTGTGCATTTTCATACTTGGTGCTGGTTAGTGAAGCTGTGCATTGTCATACTTGGTGCTGGTTAGTGAAGCTGTGCATTTTCATACTTGGTGCTGGTTAGTGAAGCTGTGCGTTGTCATACTTGGTGCTGGTTAGTGAAGCTGTGCATTTTCATACTTGGTGCTGGTTAGTGAAGCTGTGCATTTTCATACTTGGTGCTGGTTAGTGAAGCTGTACATTATCATACTTGGTGCTGGTTAGTGGAGCTGTGCATTGTCATACTTGGTGCTGCTTAGTGAAGCTGTACATTGTCATACTTGGTGCTGGTTAGTGAAGCTGTGCATTGTCATACTTGGTGCTGGTTAGTGAAGCTGTGCATTGTCATACTTGGTGCTGGTTAGTGAAGCTGTGCATTGTCATACTTGGTGCTGGTTAGTGAAGCTGTGCATTTTCATACTTGGTGCTGGTTAGTGAAGCTGTGCGTTGTCATACTTGGTGCTGGTTAGTGAAGCTGTGCATTTTTATACTTGGTGCTGGTTAGTGAAACTGTGCTTTTTTATACTTGGTGCTGGTTAGTGAAGCTGTGCATTGTCATACTTGGTGCTGGTTAGTGAAGCTGTACATTGTCATACTTGGTGCTGGTTAGTGAAACTGTGCATTTTCATACTTGGTGCTGGTTAGTGAAGCTGTACATTGTCATACTTGGTGCTGGTTAGTGAAGCTGTGCATTGTCATACTTGGTGCTGGTTAGTGAAGCTGTACATTGTCATACTTGGTGCTGGTTAGTGAAGCTGTGCATTGTCATACTTGGTGCTGGTTAGTGAAGCTGTGCATTGTCATACTTGGTGCTGGTTAGTGAACATGTGCTTTTTCATACTTGGTGCTGGTTAGTGAAGCTGTGCATTGTCATACTTGGTGCTGGTTAGTGAAGCTGTGCATTGTCATACTTGGTGCTGGTTAGTGAAGCTGTGCATTTTTATACTTGGTGCTGGTTAGTGAAGCTGTGCATTTTCATACTTGGTGCTGATTAGTGAAGCTGTGCATTGTCATACTTGGTGCTGGTTAGTGAAGCTGTGCGTTGTCATACTTGGTGCTGGTTAGTGGAGCTGTGCATTTTTATACTTGGTGCTGGTTAGTGAAGCTGTGCGTTGTCATACTTGGTGCTGGTTAGTGAAGCTGTGCATTTTTATACTTGGTGCTGGTTAGTGAAGCTGTGCATTGTCATACTTGGTGCTGGTTAGTGAAGCTGTGCATTTTCATACTTGGTGCTGGTTAGTGAAGCTGTGCATTGTCATACTTGGTGCTGGTTAGTGAAGCTGTGCATTGTCATACTTGGTGCTGGTTAGTGAAGCTGTACATTGTCATACTTGGTGCTGGTTAGTGAAGCTGTGCATTTTCATACTTGGTGCTGGTTAGTGAATTTGTGCATTGTCATACTTGGTGCTGGTTAGTGAAGCTGTGCATTTTTATACTTGGTGCTGGTTAGTGAAGCTGTGCATTGTCATACTTGGTGCTGGTTAGTGAAGCTGTACATTGTCATACTTGGTGCTGGTTAGTGAAGCTGTACATTTTCATACTCGGTGCTGGTTAGTGAAGCTGTGCATTGTCATACTTGGTGCTGGTTAGTGAAGCTGTGCATTTTTATACTTGGTGCTGGTTAGTGAAGCTGTGCATTTTTATACTTGGTGCTGGTTAGTGAAGCTGTACATTGTCATACTTGGTGCTGGTTAGTGAAGCTGTACATTGTCATACTTGGTGCTGGTTAGTGAAGCTTTGCATTTTCATACTTGGTGCTGGTTAGTGAAGCTGTACATTTTTATACTTGGTGCTGGTTAGTGAAGCTGTGCGTTGTCATACTTGGTGCTGGTTAGTGAAGCTGTGCGTTGTCATACTTGGTGCTGGTTAGTGAAGCTGTGCGTTGTCATACTTGGTGCTGGTTAGTGAAGCTGTGCATTGTCATACTTGGTGCTGGTTAGTGAAGCTGTGCATTGTCATACTTGGTGCTGGTTAGTGAAGCTGTGCATTGTCATACTTGGTGCTGGTTAGTGAAGCTGTGCATTGTCATACTTGGTGCTGGTTAGTGAAGCTGTGCATTTTCATACTTGGTGCTGGTTAGTGAAGCTGTGCTTTTTTAAACTTGGTGCTGGTTAGTGAAGCTGTTAATTTTCATACTTGGTGCTGGTTAGTGAAGCTGTTAATTTTCATACTCGGTGCTGGTTAGTTAAGCTGTGTAGTTCATGCAGATGTATTATCTCTAGTTCATGCAGATGTATTATCTCTAGTTCATGCAGATGTATTATCTGTAGTTCATGCAGATGTATTATCTCTAGTTCATGCAGATGTATTATCTCTAGTTCATGCAGATGTATTATCTGTAGTTCATGCAGATGTATTATCTCTAGTTCATGCAGATGTATTATCTGTAGTTCATGCAGATGTATTATCTGTAGGTCATGCAGATGTATTATCTGTAGTTCATGCAGATGTATTATCTGTAGGTCATGCAGATGTATTATCTGTAGGTCATGCAGATGTATTATCTGTAGCTCATGCAGATGTATTATCTGTAGTTCATGCAGATGTATTATCTGTAGTTCATGCAGTTAGTGAAGCTGTACATTTTCATACTCGGTGCTGGTTAGTGAAGCTGTGCATTGTCATACTTGGTGCTGGTTAGTGAAGCTGTGCATTTTTATACTTGGTGCTGGTTAGTGAAGCTGTGCATTTTCATACTTGGTGCTGGTTAGTGAAGCTGTGCGTTGTCATACTTGGTGCTGGTTAGTGAAGCTGTGCATTTTCATACTTGGTGCTGGTTAGTGAAGCTGTGCATTTTCATACTTGGTGCTGGTTAGTGAAGCTGTGCATTGTCATACTTGGTGCTGGTTAGTGAAGCTGTGCATTTTCATACTTGGTGCTGGTTAGTGAAGCTGTGCATTGTCATACTTGGTGCTGGTTAGTGAAGCTGTGCATTGTCATACTTGGTGCTGGTTAGTGAAGCTGTGCATTTTCATACTTGGTGCTGGTTAGTGAAGCTGTGCATTTTCATACTTGGTGCTGGTTAGTGAAGCTGTGCATTGTCATACTTGGTGCTGGTTAGTGAAGCTGTGCATTTTCATACTTGGTGCTGGTTAGTGAAGCTGTGCGTTGTCATACTTGGTGCTGGTTAGTGAAGCTGTACATTGTCATACTTGGTGCTGGTTAGTGAAGCTGTGCATTTTCATACTTGGTGCTGGTTAGTGAAGCTGTGCATTGTCATACTTGGTGCTGGTTAGTGAAGCTGTGCATTTTCATACTTGGTGCTGGTTAGTGAAGCTGTGCATTGTCATACTTGGTGCTGGTTAGTGAAGCTGTGCATTTTCATACTTGGTGCTGGTTAGTGAAGCTGTGCATTTTCATACTTGGTGCTGGTTAGTGAAGCTGTGCATTGTCATACTTGGTGCTGGTTAGTGAAGCTGTGCATTTTCATACTTGGTGCTGGTTAGTGAAGCTGTGCGTTGTCATACTTGGTGCTGGTTAGTGAAGCTGTGCATTTTCATACTTGGTGCTGGTTAGTGAAGCTGTGCATTTTCATACTTGGTGCTGGTTAGTGAAGCTGTACATTATCATACTTGGTGCTGGTTAGTGGAGCTGTGCATTGTCATACTTGGTGCTGCTTAGTGAAGCTGTACATTGTCATACTTGGTGCTGGTTAGTGAAGCTGTGCATTGTCATACTTGGTGCTGGTTAGTGAAGCTGTGCATTGTCATACTTGGTGCTGGTTAGTGAAGCTGTGCATTGTCATACTTGGTGCTGGTTAGTGAAGCTGTGCATTTTCATACTTGGTGCTGGTTAGTGAAGCTGTGCGTTGTCATACTTGGTGCTGGTTAGTGAAGCTGTGCATTTTTATACTTGGTGCTGGTTAGTGAAACTGTGCTTTTTTATACTTGGTGCTGGTTAGTGAAGCTGTGCATTGTCATACTTGGTGCTGGTTAGTGAAGCTGTACATTGTCATACTTGGTGCTGGTTAGTGAAACTGTGCATTTTCATACTTGGTGCTGGTTAGTGAAGCTGTACATTGTCATACTTGGTGCTGGTTAGTGAAGCTGTGCATTGTCATACTTGGTGCTGGTTAGTGAAGCTGTACATTGTCATACTTGGTGCTGGTTAGTGAAGCTGTGCATTGTCATACTTGGTGCTGGTTAGTGAAGCTGTGCATTGTCATACTTGGTGCTGGTTAGTGAACATGTGCTTTTTCATACTTGGTGCTGGTTAGTGAAGCTGTGCATTGTCATACTTGGTGCTGGTTAGTGAAGCTGTGCATTGTCATACTTGGTGCTGGTTAGTGAAGCTGTGCATTTTTATACTTGGTGCTGGTTAGTGAAGCTGTGCATTTTTCATACTTGGTGCTGATTAGTGAAGCTGTGCATTGTCATACTTGGTGCTGGTTAGTGAAGCTGTGCGTTGTCATACTTGGTGCTGGTTAGTGGAGCTGTGCATTTTTATACTTGGTGCTGGTTAGTGAAGCTGTGCGTTGTCATACTTGGTGCTGGTTAGTGAAGCTGTGCATTTTTATACTTGGTGCTGGTTAGTGAAGCTGTGCATTGTCATACTTGGTGCTGGTTAGTGAAGCTGTGCATTTTCATACTTGGTGCTGGTTAGTGAAGCTGTGCATTGTCATACTTGGTGCTGGTTAGTGAAGCTGTGCATTGTCATACTTGGTGCTGGTTAGTGAAGCTGTACATTGTCATACTTGGTGCTGGTTAGTGAAGCTGTGCATTTTCATACTTGGTGCTGGTTAGTGAATTTGTGCATTGTCATACTTGGTGCTGGTTAGTGAAGCTGTGCATTTTTATACTTGGTGCTGGTTAGTGAAGCTGTGCATTGTCATACTTGGTGCTGGTTAGTGAAGCTGTACATTGTCATACTTGGTGCTGGTTAGTGAAGCTGTACATTTTCATACTCGGTGCTGGTTAGTGAAGCTGTGCATTGTCATACTTGGTGCTGGTTAGTGAAGCTGTGCATTTTTATACTTGGTGCTGGTTAGTGAAGCTGTGCATTTTTATACTTGGTGCTGGTTAGTGAAGCTGTACATTGTCATACTTGGTGCTGGTTAGTGAAGCTGTACATTGTCATACTTGGTGCTGGTTAGTGAAGCTTTGCATTTTCATACTTGGTGCTGGTTAGTGAAGCTGTACATTTTTATACTTGGTGCTGGTTAGTGAAGCTGTGCGTTGTCATACTTGGTGCTGGTTAGTGAAGCTGTGCGTTGTCATACTTGGTGCTGGTTAGTGAAGCTGTGCGTTGTCATACTTGGTGCTGGTTAGTGAAGCTGTGCATTGTCATACTTGGTGCTGGTTAGTGAAGCTGTGCATTGTCATACTTGGTGCTGGTTAGTGAAGCTGTGCATTGTCATACTTGGTGCTGGTTAGTGAAGCTGTGCATTGTCATACTTGGTGCTGGTTAGTGAAGCTGTGCATTTTCATACTTGGTGCTGGTTAGTGAAGCTGTGCTTTTTTAAACTTGGTGCTGGTTAGTGAAGCTGTTAATTTTCATACTTGGTGCTGGTTAGTGAAGCTGTTAATTTTCATACTCGGTGCTGGTTAGTTAAGCTGTGTAGTTCATGCAGATGTATTATCTCTAGTTCATGCAGATGTATTATCTCTAGTTCATGCAGATGTATTATCTGTAGTTCATGCAGATGTATTATCTCTAGTTCATGCAGATGTATTATCTCTAGTTCATGCAGATGTATTATCTGTAGTTCATGCAGATGTATTATCTCTAGTTCATGCAGATGTATTATCTGTAGTTCATGCAGATGTATTATCTGTAGGTCATGCAGATGTATTATCTGTAGGTCATGCAGATGTATTATCTGTAGTTCATGCAGATGTATTATCTGTAGGTCATGCAGATGTATTATCTGTAGGTCATGCAGATGTATTATCTGTAGCTCATGCAGATGTATTATCTGTAGTTCATGCAGATGTATTATCTGTAGTTCATGCAGATGTATTATCTGTAGGTCATGCAGATGTATTATCTGTAGGTCATGCAGATGTATTATCTGTAGCTCATGCAGATGTATTATCTGTAGTTCATGCAGATGTATTATCTCTAGTTCATGCAGATGTATTATCAGTAGTTCATGCAGATGTATTATCAGTAGTTCATGCAGATGTATTATCAGTAGTTCATGCAGATGTATTATCTGTAGTTCATGCAGATGTATTATCAGTAGTTCATGCAGATGTATTATCTGTAGTTCATGCAGATGTGTTATCTGTAGTTCATGCAGATGTATTATCTCTAGTTCATGCAGATGTATTATCTGTAGTTCATGCAGATGTATTATCTGTAGTTCATGCAGATGTATTATCTCTAGTTCATGCAGATGTATTATCTCTAGTTCATGCAGATGTTTTATCTCTAGTTCATGCAGATGTATTATCTGTAGTTCATGCAGATGTATTATCTCTAGTTCATGCAGATGTATAATCTCTAGTTCATGCAGATGTATTATCTGTAGTTCATGCAGATGTATTATCTGTAGTTCATGCAGATGTATTATCTGTAGTTCATGCAGATGTATTATCTCTAGTTCATGCAGATGTATTATCTGTAGTTCATGCAGATGTATTATCTGTAGTTCATGCAGATGTATTATCTGTAGTTCATGCAGATGTATTATCTCTAGTTCATGCAGATGTATTATCTGTAGTTCATGCAGATGTATTATCTCTAGTTCATGCAGATGTATTATCTGTAGTTCATGCAGATGTATTATCTCTAGTTCATGCAGATGTATTATCTGTAGTTCATGCAGATGTATTATCTCTAGCTCATGCAGGTGTATTATCTCTAGTTCATGCAGATGTATTATCTCTAGTTCATGCAGATGTATTATCTGTAGTTCATGCAGATGTATTATCTGTAGTTCATGCAGATGTATTATCTGTAGTTCATGCAGATGTATTATCTCTAGGTCATGCAGATGTATTATCTCTAGTTCATGCAGATGTATTATCTGTAGTTCATGCAGATGTATTATCTGTAGGTCATGCAGATGTATTATCTCTAGTTCATGCAGATGTATTATCTCTAGTTCATGCAGATGTATTATCTCTAGTTCATGCAGATGTATTATCTCTAGTTCATGCAGATGTATTATCTCTAGGTCATGCAGATGTATTATCTGTAGTTCATGCAGATGTGTTATCTGTAGTTCATGCAGATGTATTATCTCTAGTTCATGCAGATGTATTATCTCTAGTTCATGCAGATGTATTATCTGTAGTTCATGCAGATGTATTATCTGTAGTTCATGCAGATGTATTATCTGTAGTTCATGCAGATGTATTATCTGTAGTTCATGCAGATGTATTATCTGTAGTTCATGCAGATGTATTATCTGTAGTTCATGCAGATGTATTATCTGTAGGTCATGCAGATGTATTATCTCTAGTTCATGCAGATGTATTATCTGTAGTTCATGCAGATGTGTTATCTGTAGTTCATGCAGATGTATTATCTCTAGTTCATGCAGATGTATTATCTCTAGTTCATGCAGATGTATTATCTGTAGTTCATGCAGATGTATTATCTGTAGTTCATGCAGATGTATTATCTGTAGCTCATGCAGATGTATTATCTGTAGGTCATGCAGATGTATTATCTCTAGCTCATGCAGATGTATTATCTGTAGCTCATGCAGATGTATTATCTCTAGTTCATGCAGATGTATTATCTGTAGCTCATGCAGATGTATTATCTGTAGGTCATGCAGATGTATTATCTCTAATTCATGCAGATGTATTATCTGTAGGTCATGCAGATGTATTATCTGTAGGTCATGCAGATGTATTATCTCTAGTTCATGCAGATGTATTATCTGTAGTTCATGCAGATGTATTATCTCTAGTTAATGCAGATGTATTATCTCTAGCTCATGCAGATGTATTATCTGTAGGTCATGCAGATGTATTATCTCTAATTCATGCAGATGTATTATCTGTAGGTCATGCAGATGTATTATCTGTAGTTCATGCAGATGTATTATCTGTAGTTCATGCAGATGTATTATCTCTAGTTCATGCAGATGTATTATCTCTAGTTCATGCAGATGTATTATCTCTAGTTCATGCAGATGTATTATCTGTAGTTCATGCAGATGTATTATCTCTAATTCATGCAGATGTATTATCTGTAGGTCATGCAGATGTATTATCTGTAGGTCATGCAGATGTATTATCTCTAGTTCATGCAGATGTATTATCTGTAGTTCATGCAGATGTATTATCTCTAGTTCATGCAGATGTATTATCTCTAGCTCATGCAGATGTATTATCTGTAGGTCATGCAGATGTATTATCTCTAATTCATGCAGATGTATTATCTGTAGGTCATGCAGATGTATTATCTGTAGGTCATGCAGATGTATTATCTGTAGTTCATGCAGATGTATTATCTGTAGGTCATGCAGATGTATTATCTGTAGGTCATGCAGATGTATTATCTGTAGGTCATGCAGATGTATTATCTCTAGTTCATGCAGATGTATTATCTCTAGTTCATGCAGATGTATTATCTGTAGGTCATGCAGATGTATTATCTGTAGTTCATGCAGATGTATTATCTCTATTTCATACAGATGTATTATCTGTAGTTCATGCAGATGTATTATCTCTATTTCATACAGATGTATTATCTCTAGTTCATGCAGATGTATTATCTGTAGCTCATGCAGATGTATTATCTGTAGTTCATGCAGATGTATTATCTGTAGCTCATGCAGATGTATTATCTGTAGTTCATGCAGATGTATTATCTCTAGTTCATGCAGATGTATTATCTGTAGTTCATGCAGATGTATTATCTGTAGCTCATGCAGATGTATTATCTGTAGTTCATGCAGATGTATTATCTCTAGTTCATGCAGATGTATTATCTCTAGTTCATGCAGATGTATTATCTGTAGGTCATGCAGATGTATTATCTGTAGTTCATGCAGATGTATTATCTGTAGTTCATGCAGATGTATTATCTCTAGTTCATGCAGATGTATTATCTCTAGTTCATGCAGATGTATTATCTGTAGTTCATGCAGATGTATTATCTGTAGCTCATGCAGATGTATTATCTGTAGTTCATGCAGATGTATTATCTCTAGTTCATGCAGATGTATTATCTGTAGTTCATGCAGATGTATTATCTGTAGCTCATGCAGATGTATTATCTGTAGTTCATGCAGATGTATTATCTGTAGTTCATGCAGATGTATTATCTCTGGTTCATGCAGATGTATTATCTGTAGCTCATGCAGATGTATTATCTCTAGTTCATGCAGATGTATTATCTGTAGCTCATGCAGATGTATTATCTCTAGTTCATGCAGATGTATTATCTCTAGTTCATGCAGATGTATTATCTCTAGTTCATGCAGATGTATTATCTGTAGTTCATGCAGATGTATTATCTGCTAGTTCATGCAGATGTATTATCTGTAGCTTCATGCAGATGTATTATCTGTAGCTCATGCAGATGTATTATTCTGTAGGTCATGCAGATGTATTATCTGTAGTTCATGCAGATGTATTATCTGTAGTTCATGCAGATGTATTATCTGTAGGTTCATGCAGATGTATTATCTGTAGTTCATGCAGATGTATTATCTCTAGTTCATGCAGATGTATTATCTTAGTTCATGCAGATGTATTATCTCTAGTTCATGCAGATGTATTATCTCTAGTTCATGCAGATGTATTATCTGTAGTTCATGCAGATGTATTATCTGTAGGTCATGCAGATGTATTATCTCTAGTTCATGCAGATGTATTATCTGTAGTTCATGCAGATGTATTATCTGTAGGTCATGCAGATGTATTATCTGCTAGTTCATGCAGATGTATTATCTGTAGTTCATGCAGATGTATTATCTGTAGTTCATGCAGATGTATTATCTGTAGTTCATGCAGATGTATTATCTGTAGTTCATGCAGATGTATTATCTGTAGTTCATGCAGATGTATTATCTCTAGTTCATGCAGATGTATTATCTCTAGTTCATGCAGATGTATTATCTCTAGTTCATGCAGATGTATTATCTGTAGTTCATGCAGATGTATTATCTCTAGTTCATGCAGATGTATTATCTCTAGTTCATGCAGATGTATTATCTGTAGTTCATGCAGATGTATTATCTCTAGTTCATGCAGATGTATTATCTGTAGTTCATGCAGATGTATTATCTCTAGTTCATGCAGATGTATTATCTCTAGTTCATGCAGATGTATTATCTGTAGTTCATGCAGATGTATTATCTGTAGTTCATGCAGATGTATTATCTGTAGTTCATGCAGATGTATTATCTCTAGTTCATGCAGATGTATTATCTCTAGTTCATGCAGATGTATTATCTCTAGTTCATGCAGATGTATTATCTGTAGTTCATGCAGATGTATTATCTCTAGTTCATGCAGATGTATTATCTGTAGTTCATGCAGATGTATTATCTCTAGCTCATGCAGATGTTTATCTCTAGTTCATGCAGATGTTAATCTCTAGTTCATGCAGATGTATTATCTGTAGTTCACTGCAGATGTATTATCTGTAGTTCATGCAGATGTATTATCTGTAGTTCATGCAGATGTATTATCTCTAGGTCATGCAGATGTATTATCTTAGTTCATGCAGATGTATTATCTGTAGCTTCATGCAGATGTATTATCTTAATTCATGCAGATGTATTATCTGTAGGTCATGCAGATGTATTACTCTGTAGGTCATGCAGATGTATTATCTCTAGTTCATGCAGATGTATTATCTGCTAGTTCATGCAGATGTATTATCTCTAGTTCATGCAGATGTATTATCTCTAGCTCATGCAGATGTATTATCTGTAGGTCATGCAGATGTATTATCTCTATTCATGCAGATGTATTATCTGTAGGTCATGCAGATGTATTATCTGTAGGTCATGCCAGATGTATTATCTGTAGTTCATGCAGATGTATTATCTGTAGGTCATGCAGATGTATTATCTGTAGGTCATGCAGATGTATTATCTGTAGGTCATGCAGATGTATTATCTCTAGTTCATGCAGATGTATTATCTCTAGTTCATGCAGATGTATTATCTGTAGGTCATGCAGATGTATTATCTGTAGTTCATGCAGATGTATTATCTCTATTTCATACAGATGTATTATCTGTAGTTCATGCAGATGTATTATCTGTAGGTCATGCAGATGTATTATCTCTAGTTCATGCAGATGTATTATCTGTAGCTCATGCAGATGTATTATCAGTAGTTCATGCAGATGTATTATCTGTAGCTCATGCAGATGTATTATCTGTAGTTCATGCAGATGTATTATCTCTAGTTCATGCAGATGTATTATCTGTAGTTCATGCAGATGTATTATCTGTAGCTCATGCAGATGTATTATCTGTAGTTCATGCAGATGTATTATCTCTAGTTCATGCAGATGTATTATCTCTAGTTCATGCAGATGTATTATCTGTAGTTCATGCAGATGTATTATCTGTAGTTCATGCAGATGTATTATCTGTAGTTCATGCAGATGTATTATCTCTAGTTCATGCAGATGTATTATCTGTAGTTCATGCAGATGTATTATCTGTAGTTCATGCAGATGTATTATCTCTAGTTCATGCAGATGTATTATCTGTAGTTCATGCAGATGTATTATCTGCTAGTTCATGCAGATGTATTATCTGTAGTTCATGCAGATGTATTATCTGTAGTTCATGCAGATGTATTATCTGTAGTTCATGCAGATGTATTATCTCTAGTTCATGCAGATGTATTATCTGTAGTTCATGCAGATGTATTATCTGTAGCTCATGCAGATGTATTATCTGTAGTTCATGCAGATGTATTATCTGTAGTTCATGCAGATGTATTATCTCTAGTTCATGCAGATGTATTATCTGTAGCTCATGCAGATGTATTATCTCTAGTTCATGCAGATGTATTATCTGTAGCTCATGCAGATGTATTATCTCTAGTTCATGCAGATGTATTATCTCTAGTTCATGCAGATGTATTATCTCTAGTTCATGCAGATGTATTATCTGTAAGTCATGCAGATGTATTATCTCTAGTTCATGCAGATGTATTATCTGTAGCTCATGCAGATGTATTATCTGTAGCTCATGCAGATGTATTATCTGTAGTTCATGCAGATGTATTATCTGTAGTTCATGCAGATGTATTATCTGTAGTTCATGCAGATGTATTATCTGTAGTTCATGCAGATGTATTATCTGTAGTTCATGCAGATGTATTATCTGTAGTTCATGCAGATGTATTATCTGTAGTTCATGCAGATGTATTATCTCTAGTTCATGCAGATGTATTATCTGTAGTTCATGCAGATGTATTATCTGTAGTTCATGCAGATGTATTATCTATAGTTCATGCAGATGTATTATCTGTAGTTCATGCAGATGTATTATCTGTAGGTCATGCAGATGTATTATCTGTAGTTCATGCAGATGTATTATCTGTAGTTCATGCAGATGTATTATCTGTAGGTCATGCAGATGTATTATCTCTAGTTCATGCAGATGTATTATCTGTAGTTCATGCAGATGTGTTATCTGTAGTTCATGCAGATGTATTATCTCTAGTTCATGCAGATGTATTATCTGTAGTTCATGCAGATGTATTATCTGTAGTTCATGCAGATGTATTATCTCTAGTTCATGCAGATGTATTATCTCTAGTTCATGCAGATGTATTATCTCTAGTTCATGCAGATGTATTATCTGTAGTTCATGCAGATGTATTATCTCTAGTTCATGCAGATGTATTATCTCTAGTTCATGCAGATGTATTATCTGTAGTTCATGCAGATGTATTATCTCTAGTTCATGCAGATGTATTATCTGTAGTTCATGCAGATGTATTATCTCTAGTTCATGCAGATGTATTATCTCTAGTTCATGCAGATGTATTATCTGTAGTTCATGCAGATGTATTATCTGTAGTTCATGCAGATGTATTATCTGTAGTTCATGCAGATGTATTATCTCTAGTTCATGCAGATGTATTATCTGTAGTTCATGCAGATGTATTATCTCTAGTTCATGCAGATGTATTATCTGTAGTTCATGCAGATGTATTATCTCTAGTTCATGCAGATGTATTATCTGTAGTTCATGCAGATGTATTATCTCTAGCTCATGCAGATGTATTATCTCTAGTTCATGCAGATGTATTATCTCTAGTTCATGCAGATGTATTATCACTAGTTCATGCAGATGTATTATCTGTAGGTCATGCAGATGTATTATCTGTAGTTCATGCAGATGTATTATCTCTAGTTCATGCAGATGTATTATCTGTAGTTCATGCAGATGTATTATCTCTAGGTCATGCAGATGTATTATCAGTAGTTCATGCAGATGTATTATCTGTAGCTCATGCAGATGTATTATCTCTAGTTCATGCAGATGTATTATCTGTAGGTCATGCAGATGTATTATCTGTAGCTCATGCAGATGTATTATCTCTAGTTCATGCAGATGTATTATCTGTAGGTCATGCAGATGTATTATCTCTAGTTCATGCAGATGTATTATCTGTAGTTCATGCAGATGTATTATCTGTAGTTCATGCAGATGTATTATCTGTAGTTCATGCAGATGTATTATCTCTAGTTCATGCAGATGTATTATCTGTAGTTCATGCAGATGTATTATCTGTAGCTCATGCAGATGTATTATCTGTAGTTCATGCAGATGTATTATCTGTAGTTCATGCAGATGTATTATCTCTGGTTCATGCAGATGTATTATCTGTAGCTCATGCAGATGTATTATCTCTAGTTCATGCAGATGTATTATCTGTAGCTCATGCAGATGTATTATCTCTAGTTCATGCAGATGTATTATCTCTAGTTCATGCAGATGTATTATCTCTAGTTCATGCAGATGTATTATCTGTAAGTCATGCAGATGCATTATCTCTAGTTCATGCAGATGTATTATCTGTAGCTCATGCAGATGTATTATCTGTAGCTCATGCAGATGTATTATCTGTAGGTCATGCAGATGTATTATCTGTAGTTCATGCAGATGTATTATCTGTAGTTCATGCAGATGTATTATCTGTAGTTCATGCAGATGTATTATCTGTAGTTCATGCAGATGTATTATCTCTAGTTCATGCAGATGTATTATCTGTAGGTCATGCAGATGTATTATCTCTAGTTCATGCAGATGTATTATCTCTAGTTCATGCAGATGTATTATCTGTAGTTCATGCAGATGTATTATCTGTAGGTCATGCAGATGTATTATCTGTAGGTCATGCAGATGTATTATCTGTAGTTCATGCAGATGTATTATCTGTAGGTCATGCAGATGTATTATCTCTAGTTCATGCAGATGTATTATCTGTAGTTCATGCAGATGTGTTATCTGTAGTTCATGCAGATGTATTATCTCTAGTTCATGCAGATGTATTATCTGTAGTTCATGCAGATGTATTATCTGTAGTTCATGCAGATGTATTATCTCTAGTTCATGCAGATGTATTATCTCTAGTTCATGCAGATGTATTATCTCTAGTTCATGCAGATGTATTATCTGTAGTTCATGCAGATGTATTATCTCTAGTTCATGCAGATGTATTATCTCTAGTTCATGCAGATGTATTATCTGTAGTTCATGCAGATGTATTATCTCTAGTTCATGCAGATGTATTATCTGTAGTTCATGCAGATGTATTATCTCTAGTTCATGCAGATGTATTATCTCTAGTTCATGCAGATGTATTATCTGTAGTTCATGCAGATGTATTATCTGTAGTTCATGCAGATGTATTATCTGTAGTTCATGCAGATGTATTATCTCTAGTTCATGCAGATGTATTATCTGTAGTTCATGCAGATGTATTATCTCTAGTTCATGCAGATGTATTATCTGTAGTTCATGCAAATGTATTATCTCTAGTTCATGCAGATGTATTATCTGTAGTTCATGCAGATGTATTATCTCTAGCTCATGCAGATGTATTATCTCTAGTTCATGCAGATGTATTATCTCTAGTTCATGCAGATGTATTATCACTAGTTCATGCAGATGTATTATCTGTAGGTCATGCAGATGTATTATCTGTAGTTCATGCAGATGTATTATCTCTAGTTCATGCAGATGTATTATCTGTAGTTCATGCAGATGTATTATCTCTAGGTCATGCAGATGTATTATCAGTAGTTCATGCAGATGTATTATCTGTAGCTCATGCAGATGTATTATCTCTAGTTCATGCAGATGTATTATCTGTAGGTCATGCAGATGTATTATCTGTAGCTCATGCAGATGTATTATCTGTAGTTCATGCAGATGTATTATCTGTAGTTCATGCAGATGTATTATCTCTAGTTCATGCAGATGTATTATCTCTAGTTCATGCAGATGTATTATCTCTAGTTCATGCAGATGTATTATCTGTAGTTCATGCAGATGTATTATCTGTATTTCATGCAGATGTATTATCTGTAGTTCATGCAGATGTATTATCTCTAGTTCATGCAGATGTATTATCTCTAGTTCATGCAGATGTATTATCTCTAGTTCATGCAGATGTATTATCTCTAGTTCATGCAGATGTATTATCTCTAGTTCATGCAGATGTATTATCTCTAGTTCATGCAGATGTTTTATCTCTAGGTCATGCAGATGTATTATCTCTAGTTCATGCAGATGTATTATCTCTAGTTCATGCAGATGTATTATCTGTAGCTCATGCAGATGTATTATCTGTAGCTCATGCAGATGTATTATCTGTAGCTCATGCAGGTGTATTATCTGTAGTTCATGCAGATGTATTATCTGTAGCTCATGCAGATGTATTATCTGTAGCTCATGCAGATGTATTATCTCTAGCTCATGCAGATGTATTATCTGTAGCTCATGCAGATGTATTATCTGTAGCTCATGCAGATGTATTATCTGTAGCTCATGCAGATGTATTATCTGTAGCTCATGCAGATGTATTATCTGTAGCTCATGCAGGTGTATTATCTGTAGTTCATGCAGATGTATTATCTCTAGTTCATGCAGATGTATTTTCTCTAGTTCATGCAGATGTATTATCTCTAGTTCATGCAGATGTATTATCTGTAGTTCATGCAGATGTATTATCTGTAGTTCATGCAGATGTATTATCTGTAGTTCATGCAGATGTATTATCTGTAGTTCATGCAGATGTATTATCTGTAGTTCATGCAGATGTATTATCTGTAGTTCATGCAGATGTATTATCTCTAGTTCATGCAGATGTATTATCTCTAGTTCATGCAGATGTATTATCTCTAGTTCATGCAGATGTATTATCTCTAGTTCATGCAGATGTATTATCTGTAGTTCATGCAGATGTATTATCTCTAGGTCATGCAGATGTATTATCTCTAGTTCATACAGATGTATTATCTCTAGTTCATGCAGATGTATTATCTGTAGTTCATGCAGATGTATTATCTCTAGCTCATGCAGATCTATTATCTCTAGTTCATGCAGATGTATTATCTGTAGTTCATGCAGATGTATTATCTGTAGTTCATGCAGATGTATTATCTCTAGTTCATGCAGATCAGTGACGTGCGGTGAGATCAGAGGCTGGTGAGGCTATTAATAAAGTTGTTTCATTCTCTTGTTATCTCTTGTTATTAAATAATCCAATGACAAGAGGCATATATGCGCAACCACCAATCACCAACTGCTCCCAGTAGTACATTGCTGCTCCTTAGCTTGCCTAGGTATGCTTTTCAAAGGATACTAAAAGAAAAAAAGCAAATAACATAAGTAAAATCTAATAGTTTTTAATATTGTATGTTCTATCTGAAACATAAAAGAAAAATGTTGTGTTCTGCTGAATATATCCCAGTTCAATAAAAAGCCTAAACATTTTCTATGTTTGTTGTTTTTGTGTTGAGTGTTAAAATGACTCTTCTGACAGGAGTAAGCAGAAATTCCCATCAAAGCACACAGACATAAATCTGTATTTAAAGGAACACTGAACCCACATTTTTTCTTTCCTGATTCACATAGAGCAGCAATTTTAAGCAACTTTCTAATTTAATTTTTGGGTTCACAACCACAGACAACACTTGTTTATTGGTGCTGTCCAATCAGAAAGGACAACCAAAGTTGTTCACCAAAGATGGGCCGACATCTAAACTGAAATTCTTGCTTTTCAAATAAACATACCAAGAGAATGAAGAAAGATTGATAAAAGGAGTAAATTAGAAAGTTGCTTAAAATTGCCTGCTCTATCTGAATCACAAAAGAAAAAAAAATGGGTTCAGTGTCCCTTCAAGATAAATAAAGAGAACTGACATGCATTTCCAAACAACTATAACTTTCTGTGATTAATAATCTGTCCAGTACTCAATTCCTAGAAGACATTGAAAGCTTCAGTTACAGTTGCGGTCACTTTCTGCCAGTGCCTTGTCCCTGATGTGCTATAGATTGTTGCCATAAAGTTCTGAAGACATATGTACAGCGCCTTACTACTGAACAAACATGTATAGAACAGAATTCTAATCAGTGAGTGAGCTGAATTTAATATGGGGTGGTGCAATGTTCCAGAAACCCTTAAAAAAACATTAAAAAAAAACTTTTTGTAGAAAGGCAAGTCACAGTGACACTTCAGTTTTGCTTAGAACTAGCATAGCATAAGCAATGTGTTTCAATCAAAGGACGACTAGTTTTTGGATGGAATCTACTACTTGATAAATTTATATTCATTTCATAAGGTCAGTGACTGACCTTATGAAATTAATATACATTTATCAAGTAGTAGATTCCATCCAAAAACTAGTCTTCCTTTGATTGAAACACATTTTTTATGCTATGCTAGTTCTAAGCAAAACTGAAGTGTCAATGTGACTGTTGACTTTCTTTAAAAAGTTTTTTGTTTTTTTAAGGCTTTCTGAAACATTGCACCACCTCCATATTAAATTCAGCTCACTGATTCTCAGTGCAATGCACTGAGGTTGAGGAATAATACTTATTTAATATATTGTTCTACAAAAATAGAAGCATATAAATGCAGATACAGTGATGGCTGCAATGGAAAACACTTTTGTTATCCATCTTTAAAGTGCTTGCTGATACTGCCCCATAGCATGTTAAGATTGTACTGAAGTTGCAAAGAATAAAACAAAACAAATTCCCAAACAGTCAATGCAAGGAGTCTGATTTAAAACACCATTAAATACAGCAGAATTGCAATATTGCATAATAAACAAATCCATAATAAAAATACAACATAAAAGCACTTAGTCTGCATGATTAGACAGGGTTAAAGCAAGAGATAATATTGATAAAGCAATAAAATTATAGTTTTAACTGATTTTTTTTTTCTGGGCAATACAGTTGTTTTTATAGTCATATGACATAAAGAATTGAGATTGATAAACATGTTGTGTTCCAGTTATGCCATTTACTAGACGCTTTTTTACAAGCAAACATTACATATATTTCTGCAGCCTACAAGTTCTGTATTCAGCAGCTGCACACATTGCAGTAATAACAATGACACCGTGGGACTGGTGCGGCAGGCGGGAGATGATTGCAGATTCCAGGTGCGGAGACAGACTAGAAGATGTGGCGTGCAAGAAGTCTTGTCACTGTCTCCCACTGCAGTAGTGAGCCCCTGAGCCAGCCACGCACATCGCAATCAGTGTCAACGTAGCGATCCCACATCTAGACGTGGACGGTCACGGTGTCAGGTGTGTGAGTGGAATCAATGGACTGAGCGGTAACAACTTGAGAATACAGCTGGGGCCTGTGGCGGGTACTGGTAGCAGTGCACGGTCCTGCATAATATAGAGCCAGAACAGAGAACAGCTTTATTTATTGATTCATTGAACATTCCCAAATCATCAGACCAGTAATGTTATAGCTGATCTTACTGATCAGCAAAAAAAAAAAAAAAAATCATCTTTATGGTTTTAAATACATGAACTCATTGAGTTCATGTATTTAAAACCAGAAAGATGTTTTTTTTTGCAGAAATGTCTAATACCTTACAGTGGAGAGTGTGTTTCGTAGTTAAGAGGTTAATGCAATGGTACCTGGAGATAGCAACTACCACTGATACTACTAGAGTTGGTTAGGTAGGTGATTGATTGTTATTTTGAATCTGTACTGTAATAAATACTATATTGCAGAAAACAATGCACTCCTGATCCCTTTATTTAAATGTATATTGCAGTACACATGCACTCCTGGACTCTCTTTATTAAAATGTATATTGCAGTACATATGCACTCCTGGACTCTCTTTATTAAAATGTATATTGCAGAACAGTAAATGCATGCACTCCTGATCTCTCTTTATCTAAATGTATATTGCACAACACATGGCATATGCTCTGCAATATACACATTTAAATAAAGAGAGATCAGGAGTGCATGTGCTTACTGTTCTGCAATATACATTTTTTTTTTTTATTTTTATTTTATTGAGGCATGACAATGTGAGAATACAATCTTATACAATAATGTAAAACAAAAAAGAAATACAGACAGGAAAAAGAATAGGTTGACATGCATTAGTATATCATCAAGCAAGATCAAACAGAGGTATGCCAAGACATTGCAAACTTTTTGTCTGGATTAACAGAAAAACAAAATAAATAAAGCCTCTTATTTTCTATTATTTGTCAATATTCTTATACATCCTATATCTTCAGGCTAAATGGTAAAAAAAAATATCTGCCTAATGCGACCTATTTGACCTGGGAGTGGGGAAGGGGGTGCGGGGGAAAAAAAAAAAAAAAAAAAAAAAAAAAAGGGGGGGGGGGGGGAAATTATTTTTTCTTCTCTCTTCCCCCTCCACAATCAATTTGAGGAAATAAGGAAAAAGAAATTTTAGTAGGAGGGAGAGTTTTGAAGGGAATGATCAGGGTCTAGTTATTACCAGAGACCTAATAGAACTATTTCTGAATGTCTGAAAGGATATATTAGTTGATTTATTTCTTCTGGAGTAAATATCTTAATAAAGGCCGACCATTTTTGGAAAAAAGAAACCACCTCCCTCTCAGAAGTTAGGGATACATCTATTTGTTCAATAATACATTGCTTTTTCATATAGTTTTTAATTTCCTGGATGTTGGGTATTGAGGAGTCTCTCCACTTTCCAAAGATTAAATTTCTTGTTGCCAGAATAGCCCCATTCCTAATTTTTATTTGATCTAAGTTTGTTGTAGGTTCTATAAGAAATACCACCATTGCCACTGAGAGAGAGAGAGTTGAGAGCTTTAGCACATTAGTCAGCCAAAATTCTACTTTTTTCCATAGTTGTCTAATTCTCGGGCAAGACCATATCATATGGACTATGTCAGCAGCCGGAAGAGAGCATTTGGGACATATGTTAAATTCATAATTGTGCCACTTAAACCCTTTGAGTGGAGTATAGTATGTTCTATAAAGTAACTTGATGTGTGATTCCCTCCAATTTGCGGATAGTGTAGTCTGGGCTACAGTGGCTATAGATTTTCCCACCTGTTCTGTCTCGATATCTAAATCTGGTATAAGTGAATTCCATTTTAGTGTTATCTGCTGGAGATTAGATTCTCCATCTTGACTTACCAACAGATCATACCAACATGATATAGAGGATAAGTCATTTTTAGCCAGGATGGGCCAATTATCTAACTTCCCCCATGACCAAGACCATCCATACTTCTCCACAAGTGAAAAAAGGTAATGTCTAGCTTGAAGGTAAGCAAAAAAATCTTTGTTGCTTATGTCAAATTCCTGTTTCAACTTTTCAAAAGTTTTAATCGATAGAGTACTTTGTTCAATGAGTTGAGTCAGGAAAAGGAGACCCTTTCTTTGCCACACTTGAAATACTAACGTTTGAGTACCTTCCTGGAATTCTGGATTACCACATAATCCTTGGAATTTTGGAATAGTTAGATCAATATTTAATTTGCGCCCTAATTTTTTCCAAGCTTGTATAACCATATATATTGATTGAAGACCTCTCACTTTTTTCGGAATTAATTGAATTGGGCAGTGAATTAAAGCAGAAGGATTATAAGGGAATATAATACTTTTCTCCAGACTATTATTAGTAAAATAGTCCTTATTTAAGATCCAATCTATTGCGATACGCGAAAGAAAAACCAAGCTATATTTACTTAGGTCTGGGAGAGCCATTCCTCCATACCTCTTAGGTAGATAGAGTTTATTTAGAGAAATTCGAGGTCTTTTACATTTCCAAATAAAATATCGCAATGCCCTATTTAAGCTTTTCCAGTCTTTGACTTTTAAGATCACCGGGATATTTTGAAGAGGGTAAAGAATTTTAGGAAGGAGGACCATCTTGAACAAAGCAATACGTCCTGATAGAGATATCGGAAGATTTTGCCAGTTTACCATATGTTCTTTAATTCTAGCCAGGACGGGAGAAATGTTAAGAGTATACCACTCTTGTGGATTGATTGAGATATGGATCCCTAGGTAATTAAAATGAGTCAGGACTTCCTTAAAAGGTATCGTGCTAATTGAAGTCTCATTTTTCCTGACCCATAGTAACTCTGATTTAGAGATATTAAGCTTATAACCTGTAAAGGATCCAAATGAGTTGGTAATCGAGATTAACCTTGGAATGTTAATCGCTGTATTAGACATATAGATTAATACGTCATCGGCGTATAGAGCAATTTTTGGTTCTACTGAACCAATTCTTATCCCTTGTATCATCTGTCTGATTTTGAGGGCCAATGGTTCGATCGCTAGATCGAATAAAAGAGGTGACAGCGGGCACCCCTGCCTTGTACCCCTCTGAAGGTTAATTAAGTTAGACTCAAGTTTATTGATAGTTAATCTAGTTGTAGACTTAGTACAGAGATTATTAATAAAAAGAAGGAAATTATCCTTAAAACCAAAACGTAATAAGGTATTATTAATGTGCTGATGGAAGACAGAATCAAACGCTTTTTCTGCGTCTAAAGCGATAATTGCTATATCAGATTGGTCTTGGGGCAGATCTTCAGAACAATTATGAAAATAGTCAAGGACTAGGAATAATTCCCTAACTTTAGCAGCTAGATTGCGCCTGGACAAAAAACCCGCCTGATCTTTATGAATGAGATCTCCCATTACTTTTTGGAGTCTTTTAGCTAAAATGGATGACAATAGCTTGTAGTCCGTATTAAGTAAAGCGATAGGTCTATACGACTCTTTTTTCAAGGGGTCTTTCCCTGGTTTCAAGATTAGTGTTGTAATAGATGCTGTGAAAGATAAAGGGATAGGTTTAGTATTTATAAAGAAATAATTGAATACTTTTCTTAGGTGGGGGGTTATGATTGGAGCAAGGAGTTTGTAAAACTCATTAGGGAGAAAGTCTGGGCCAGGTGCTTTATCCAGGCGGGCTTCTTGAATTGCCGAGATGATTTCCTGCTCAGAAATAGGGGCATTGACTCCACTTACTGCTTCCTCGTTTAAAACCGGATGATCAAGTCCTTCCCAAAAAAGTTCTGAGGCTTCTTCATCTGATTCCCTAAACGAATAAAGATCTCTATAATAAGTGAAAAAGGCATCAATAATCTCTCTCGAATTTTGAAGTAAATTTCCTTGTTCTAAAATCGAATCAATAGTAGAATTTCCTTGTATGTTCTTAACTAAATTTGCTAATACTTTTCCTGCCTTATTTCCATGCTTGTAGAATTTGGCTCTAGTTTTATAATCCTCTTGAATTGCAACATGCATTAGAAAATTATCTCTCTCTCTCTTGGCAAGGGCGTACCTCTTCCAATTTACTGATGTTGGTTGAGATAGATATTTACTATAGCTATTAGTGAGTGCCCTCAGTACTTCGTTCTCCCGCAGAGTCGCCTTGCGCTTATAATCAGCCATGTATGCAATAATTTCCCCTCTCATTACCGCCTTACCAGCTTCCCATAGTATATTTGGATCCTTGACAGTGCCAGTGTTTATAGTAAAGAATTCTGACATTCTAGTTGTCAACCATGCCCTAAATTTTGCGTTTTTCATTAAAAACTTAGGGAAAAAAAAACGGTGTGTAGCTGATTTTTTTTCGTTTAATGGTACTTTTAGTGTTATTGGAGCATGGTCTGAAATAGTAACTTGTGATATTTTCGATATAGTGCCAATTCTCAGCACATTCTCAGTGACTAAGAATAGGTCAATTCTAGAGAAAGATCTTACACTTTTAGCTTTACATGTAAACTCCCTTCGATCCGGGTTTTGAGTTCTCCAGATGTCTTTAAGAGCTAGATTTTTAAATAAGGTTTTAAACATTTTGCCTTCAAGCTTATCTCTTTTAGCCAAACCATTATTGAGTTTTTGCCTGAGCCTGTCAATCTGTGCTCTTGGGGTCATGTTGAAGTCCCCTGCTAGGATTATGTAACCTTCTCCTATTTGCAAAATTTTAGTTTGTAGGAATTCCCAGAAACTTCTGTCAAAGTTATTAGGGGCATATAGGTTGCATAATGTAAAAGTATAATTAACCATTCTTAGTTTTAAGATCAAAATTCTACCCTCTGGGTCTATATATTCTGACAGAATTTCATATGGGTTTTTTTTTCCTAGGAGAATGGCTACACCTCTCTTTCTACCTATGCTTGGTGAGAAGAACACTTCACCTACCCAGGAGAATTTTAACTTTAGGGTTTCTTCCGCGTTTAAATGTGTCTCCTGGATAAATGCGATGTCAGAGTTAAGTTTCTTAAGTTGAGAGATTATCATCTTCCGTTTCATTGGAGTTGAAACCCCTCCAACATTCCAGGACGATAAAGTCAAGTTTTTTATTTTAGACATTCTTTACATTTTTCCTTTCTTAATTTCTTCGCCTTCCCCTCCTTTGGGGTGATAATATCCTCTAAGAATTAAAGGGAGAGAAGAGAAGAAGAAGAAAAAAAAAAAAAAAAAAAAAAAAAAAAAGGGGGGGGGGAGGGGGGAGGGGAAGGAGAGAAGGGGCCTCCCCGCACCCCCAACACCACTGCCATCGCTTTTCAATGTTGGGGCCTGAAGGATAACAAAAAAAATAAATAAAAAAACAGAAAACCATCAAATACCAAAAACTCTTATATGGTGACGACATCGGCAGGAGATACAATCTTAATCTCATATCTAATTTAACATCATGGTGCGTATTACTTAACACATTTTTCTGCATAAAATTTTTCTGCTTCTGCGGCAACTTCAAAAAAGTGCACCTGACCCTGGAATTCTACTTTCAGCCTAGCTGGGTAGATGACCGTAGCAGAGAGACCCTCCTTGATCATTCTACCACAAATTGGGGAGAGCTCCCTTCTTCTCAGGGAGGTTTCGTAGGCAAAATCCTGGAATACCAAGATTTTGTTCCCATCTAGTAAGATAGGAGCATTTTTACGAGAAAATTGTATGACCTTGACCTTATCCTGAAAGTTTAGGTATTTCACAATTATAGGTCTAGGTCTTAATCTGTCGCTCGCTGACAGGGGAGGTCTCCCCAATCTGTGGGCTCTTTCTACCGTTAAGGGCAATATTTCTTGAGGGATCTTTAGAAGTTGGGGTAGAGTTTCGGCTGCAAACTTCATTAGGTCTGTACTCTGGAAGGATTCTGCCACTCCGATTATTCTGATATTGTTTCTTCTAGACCTATTTTCTAAGTCCTCGATCTTACTCTGTAACTCTTTCAGGGCTAAAGAGTGTGCCTGTACTTTAGTAACTTGTGCATCTGAATGATCTTCAAGATCAGAGACCCTTTGCTCTACTTCTTGAATCCTTATTGAAAATTGCTTAACCTCCATAGAGAGTGTATGCAAGTCTTGCTTTATTTCCATTCTGAGGGAATCAAATTTGGGGTTTAGGGCTTCTAGAATGTCTTTAACAATTATTTGGGAGCTAATAGACTCTTTTGATTTTACAGAAAGTTCAGGTTCTGGATGTAATTCAACTGTAGTTTCAGTTGTGTTTTTATTTCTCTTGTCTCTGGGTCTGGAAGCCATGGTTGGTGAAAAATTTTTAAGGTGTGCCGGTGAGTTTAAAAATTTATCCATATGTGAGTGAGTAATTTAGGAAAGAAAATTTCTGTGTTTCAATCGACAAGGAGAGATCCCCCCCTCGTGTGTGCTTTATTAAGTGCTTATTAGGGTGGTAATAAGAGGAAAGGAAAAAAAAAAAAAAAAAAAAAAAAAGGGGGAGTGAGGGTAAATATTTGTGGAGAGGTAGGTGAGAAAGTGCGGGTGAGGGGAAGGACCCCCTAAGTGAGAGGGGAGGTAGGTGAAAAAAGGGGGGGGGGAAAGACCCCCTAAGTGAGAAGGTGTCTAATCAAGAATGGTGTTAAGACCAGGGTTCACAGTCCCAGGGGATAGAGGATTATCTCTTTAAAAAATTACAACTTAGCGTGGTAGGCTCGGTTTAGCAATAAAGGGTCTGACCTGTTTTTTTCTTTCTAATCTTTACGATTGGAGGGTTCTCAGAGTAGTGTGTTGCATGCAGATTCAATCAAGTAAATTAAACATTTCTAATCTGAGTTTAAATTGTAGGAACTATATGTGAGCTCTCTTTCACTTAGTACCAGAAATGATTACTTAGGGGAAACCTCAATAACAATCATATACAGGGTAATGTTAGTTCATAGTTTTACATTCAACACTCTGCAGAAAAGTTCAAGTTTACATAACAGCAATAACCCTCTCCTTTTCTTCCTTTTTTCTTTCCCTTCCCTCTCCTCTCTTCCCCTTTTCCTTTTCCTTTAAATAAATTCTATGTTTTTGGGTATTTCTAATTGTATAAAACCCAGTAGGTGATAAGACCAGCACCTCTTAGGGATAGGGAATCCGAGTGTTTTAAAGTTAATATATAATGAACACCTCAAAAGGATACCCTTGTATCTCACCTATGAGTATTGTTAGCTTATTTTAACTTTTAATATTTTAGTTACTTTACCAGTTCAAACTAAATGCTAATATCCCCACAGCGAAAAATCAACCAGTAATAATTCTTTAGTTATATTGGAGAGCAATCAGCAAGCTTTATCATGAGGGGGTTAATAACTGCTGGTATTAATATTGCCCCTCTAGTAATAGATTAACTATATCAACTGAAATACGTAATAGAACAAGCAAACTTTAAGCAAGCATTGTTAGTATGGAGCAGTCCTCAGCATAACACTTAAAGTGAAGTTAGGAGAAAGTTAATCAGTCTTGGTGTCAGATATAGTGCTTTGTCACAAGCAGTTGATGAAGCGAAAGTCGGCAATAGGCACAGCCGATTCTTTTTACTTAAGGTAAATTTGAGCTATGGACTTGTGGATCACTTAGCTTGTAATGACTGGGGTGTCCAAATGTTAGCTGCAATTTGGAGTAGTGCTAAAACAGCGTTTTGTACCCCCTTATGCTGAGAGTTATTTCCTTGCAGGGAGTAAGTCACGTCTGGTTTGTGGGCATAGTTTAAGCAAGCAACTTATAGTTAAGCATAGTTAGTATGAAGCAGTCTTTAGTTTGCTTATTTGTAGCCAGGTTAGAGGAAAGTTAGCCAGCATTAATGTCGAGATAAAGTTTTGTCTAAGAGAGTTCATGCAGCAAAAGACACAGAGAGTACTTTTTAGAGTAAATTATACTTGCGGTTATCCTTATCTTGTGGTAGTTGGAGTGCCCGGTTGCTCACTGCTGCTTGAGACAGTGCTGGAACGGCGTCTTATGCCCCCACTCTCTGAGAGTTGGTTTCTTGCAGAGTGAGAGTCGCGCCTGGCGTGGCTGCAGGGTAAAGTGGTTGAGATGATGTCAGCGTGTTCCGATAGCTGGCACAACTTTAGGCAGACAGCCCTCCTCTGAATCGCAGATCTTGCTCCGGTTCAACCAGCCACTTTCTCTCCGTTAGGCTCGGTCGCGCATTGCTTGGTCCCCGCCTCTTCCGTGTATGCGCTCACAGTCCTGCGACAGGTATCCGCGCCACAGAGGGCTCAGCTGGGGATCGGGAATCTCAGCTCGCAGTACGTCAGGGAAGCGGGTGAGTCAGTCCAGCCAAAATAAGAAGGAGGTAAGGTTTTCATGAAGCCTAGCTGGGCTTAAGTCGTTATCCTTTACCCCCGCCTAGAACCCAGATGGGGGGGGGGGGGGGGGAGACATTAATATTCTGCCAATAGAATTTGTGGTATTTCCAGGCTATCTACCCCCCTCTCGCAGCATCGGTGGGAGGGGGGGACTGCCTTATCAAAATCTTGTCCTGTGTGTGACCTTTCCACAGGTGTTCTTCGTGGGGTGTAACACACCGTGTGGTATCTTGTAGCGCAAGGATGAGACAGCGCTATGAGAGTTCCTCCCAACGGTATCCAGGCTGGGTGCAACGTTTCCCCTCGACTGCTGGGGCACCTGGCGCGTAGTCTACCGCCAAGGACTAATTACATGGAGGAGATGAACAGGGCTTGTGCAACACAGCCTCATGCACAAGCTCCTCCTCCGGAACTCCCTCTGCAATATACATTTTAATAAACAGAGTCCAGGAGTGCATGTGTTCTGCAATATACATTTTAATAAAGAGAGTCCAGGAGTGAATGTGTTCTGCAATATACATTTTTAGATAAAGAGAGATGAGGAGTGCAAAGTGCATGTGACACATGCACTCCTGATCTCTCTTTATCTAAATGTATATTGCAGAATACTTGCACTCCTGGACTCTCTTTATTAAAATGTATATTGCAAAACACATTCACTCCTGGACTCTCTTTATTAAAATGTATATTGCGAAACACATGCACTCCTGATCTCTCTTTATCTAAATGTATATTGCAGAACACATGCACTCCTGATCTCTCTTTATTTAAATGTATATTGCAGAACACATGCACTCCTGATCTCTCTTTATCTAAATGTATATTGCAGAACACATGCACTCCTGGACTGAGGACTCTCCTTATTAAAATGTATATTGCAGAACACATGGCATGTGCTCTGCAATATACACATTTTAATAAACAGAGTCCAGGAGTGCCTGTGCTCTGCAATATACATTTTAATAAAGAGAGTCCAATAGTGCAAGTGTTCTGCAATATACATTTTAATAAAGAGAGTCCAGGAGTGCATGTGCTCTGCAATATACACATTTTAATAAAGAGAGTCCAGGAGTGAATGTGTTTTGCAATATACATTTTAATAAAGAGAGTCCAGGAGTGAATGTGTTCTGCAATATACATTTTAATAAAGAGAGTCCAGGAGTGCATGTGCTCTGCAATATACACATTTTAATAAAGAGAGTCCAGGAGTGCATGTGTTCTGCAATATACATTTTAATAAATTGAGTCCAGGAGTGCATGTGTTCTGCAATATACATTTAAATAAAGAGAGATCAGGAGAGCATGTGCTCTGCAATATGCATTTAAATACAGTCCAGGAGTGCATGTGTTCTGCAATTATACATTTAGATAAAGAGAGATCAGGAGTGCATGTGTCACATGCACTTTGCACTCCTCATCTTTCTTTATCTAAAAATGTATATTGCAGAACACATGCACTCCTGGACTCTTTATTTAAATGTATATTGCAGAACACATGCACTCCTGGACTCTTTATTTAAATGTATATTGCAGAACATATGCACTCCTGGACTCTTTATTTAAATGTATATTGCAGAACACATGCACTCCTGGACTCTTTATTTAAATGTATATTGCAGAACATATGCACTCCTGGACTCTTTATTTAAATGTATATTGCAGAACACATGCACTCCTGGACTCTTTATTTAAATGTATATTGCAGAACATATGCACTCCTGGACTCTTTATTTAAATGTATATTGCAGAACATATGCACTCCTGGACTCTCTTTTTATTAAAATGTATATTGCAGAACACATGCACTCCTGGACTCTTTATTTAAATGTATATTGCAGAACATATGCACTCCTGGACTCTCTTTTTATTAAAATGTATATTGCAGAACACATGCACTCCTGGACTCTGTTTATTTAAATGTATATTGTACACAGTACACACAACACGGCTTAGCGCCTGATAAAATGCTTAGAATAATGCATTGCAGATCAGATGATGCCGTAATACAGCAGTATGTTGTTGTTTCAGGTGTGTTTAAGAAGAATAAGTATAATATACACAATGTGTATATACTTATTCTTCTTAAACACACCTGAAACATATTGCAACTGAATCATCTGATCTACAGTGCATTATTATAAGCATTTTTTTTTGTCAAGGGGGAAGGTGATCTTTTTGCATATTTTATTACTTTATTTTACAAGCCAATGGAGAGAGGGATATATGTGTGAGAAGGTTTAAAGTCTGTCTTGGGATATATTCCCACCTTTTAAAAAATAAAACCCTGAAATACTCAGATCAGTTAGGATTACTACTGGGCAACGATATGCTTTGCTTTCACTGTGCACACATTAAAGTATATATTTTTTTTTTTTACAAACACAAGCACTTAAATATAGCTTTTTTAAGATATTACTTTTTCCAAATTATGCAGTATTGCAGCGTTCAGACACTTGACCTGTGGCAGCCATTTTATTATTTTTATTTTTTATTCTCTGTACTAGGGAGAAAATGAGGAAAACTGTCACTCTTGTTTTCACACACAAATTACATTACGTATTACTAATCTTGAAATTCATATGTCCTTCCCTAATCTTTCCAATCACCCATTGTTTAAAAGGTAACAAACTGGCTTTATGTTATTCTACATGTAATTATATATTACAGTTTTAGATGTAAAAGTAGAAAGTAAAAGAACTTTCATTCACCAAAAGACATTCCATATAAGATTGGCTTTTCATTGTGTAATATTTAGTTGCCTACTTGCCTTTTTTAAAGATCAGTGTACGTTTTAAAATGATTTAACTGCCACTGCAGTGGATTGGTGGAATATTATTATATAATATCCGACGAGAGTGGCAGCTATGTTTTGAATAAACATGATACTGCTGCGCTGCCCACTCTCTTCTGATATTGTTTTCTGTGTTTGAGGAGATTTATGGGTGGTAATCCTGGAGTGGCTTACAATGACGTGTGTGCTGGACTGAACTAATTGGTTTCTGATATGATTATAATATGCAGGGGGCAAGCCTGGAGGGGTGGGGAGTGCTACGCAGCTACTGCTATCTAATTCTATATTCTAATATAATGTACACACCATTTGGCCTTCTGATCTATTGAGTCATCTGAAAATCACAACCATAAAAAAAATGGAATCTTTCAGATAAGAAAAAAATAGAGAAGGTATCGGATCAAGTAACAGTCTATTACTTGATCTGATACCTTCTCTATTTTTTTCTGATATGACAGATTACAGTTTTTTATGGTTGTGATTTTCAGACAGCTCAATATATATATAATCATGTAATTTTATAACAGGTTGAAATTATTTTAGTGGCTTAAATAAGGCAGATAAAATTTAAAGAAATACAACTGAGTGACCCTTTATTGATTTATATATGTATGTGTATATGAGTAATGTATTTTCTTCATATAATTCAAACCTGCCTTGTTGGGGGTACTTGCACCCCGCGGTATATGTGTTTCTCCGGCGTATCATATCTAGTGCCTCACCAGCCTCTGACCTCACCGCACGTCAGTGATGCTAGATATACAATTTTGAATCAAATACACTCACATGTATTCAAGCACTGTAATGTAGTGCAAACTAAGCAGACCGGATCCTCTGAGTTGTCCAGTGAACGCTCTCCAGGTGTATATATGACAGGAACAACTGCAAAGCAGTGTGTTTTACTCTGATGTGTGCTCTATAAATATAAGAGACAATCAGAGGTGTAACTAGAAACCACAGGGTCCAGGTTCAAGAATCTAAGTAGCCCCCCCAAACATTTAACACAGAAAAAAATGTGAATCAGATTACATGTCTGCAAAAGGAGGTACCCTGTGCCCACAGTCTGGGAGATAGTCTGACCTCCTATTACTGTATATAGTTACACTGTTAAACCCACCAGTACTGTATATAGTGAGTTAGTGACACAGTCTGTAATCTGCCGGTGAGATGGCTGACCCTACCTGCCCCAGTACTTTATAGAGTGACCACAGTAGTCTGTGACATGGTCCAGCCCCCGTACTGTATATATTGGTACTGTATAGTGACACTGTTTACCCCCGCCCCCCATGCTGTAGTAACAAGGTCTGTAATTTGCTGGTTCCACAAACATACACACACAAACATACATGCATAAATACACACACAGTCACACACAAACATACACACACATACACACACATACATGCATAAATACACACAGTCACATACATACATACATACACACATACACACACATAAACACTAATGGGTAAAACAGAAACACTAACCCCTGTAGTCAGAAACAGAGACACTAGTAAATCATCACATCACACTGACATGATATCAGGCAGGCAGTGGCAGCTAAATGTTTTTTATTGAAAAAATAAAAATTTAAGCTGGGCCCCCACCCTTGGGGGCCTGGACGCAGTTGCGGACTCTGCACCCCCTGTAGTTCCATCCCTGGAGACAATCTCCACATAGCATAACACTGTATGAATAAAAGTATTTTGCTAATAGGTGGATAAATTACACTCACTTGCTATTTTTTATTCAACTTTTTTATTCACAATAACAAACCTTTGTTGTGATTGTTAACCACATCCTGAACTCTGCAAACAAGCTGAAAGATACACCATATACCTGATTTCACTTGATCGTGGAGGACAGCTTGCCAGACAGCTCAGAGGCTCTGGCCTGCTTTGTCTGCACTGCATTACAGTGCTAGACCACAAGTGAGTGTAATTTATCCACCTATTAGCAAAATATTTTTATTCATACAGTATTATGCTATGTGGGGATTGTCTCTTATATTTATAGAGCACACACTAGAGTGAAACACACTCCTTGCAGATGTTCCTGGAGAGAGTTCACCAGACAACTCAGAGGATCCGGTCTGCTTAGTCTGCACTTTATTACAGTGCTTGAATACATGTGAGTGTATTTGATTCATAATTGTATATCTAGCATATATTTGCAGAATCGCGCTATGTTGGCGCCTTCTTCCTTTTTTTGTAGTATGTTAGAAATACACAAAAAAACTGTCAACTCTTTACAATCTAAAAGTGATGACTTAGAGGATAGGTCTAGAGGAAACAGTCTCAAAATTGTTGTTGAGTTTTCAACCTCAGACTACATCATACCAATAGAAAGAGCCCATAAGTTAGATCAGAAAAGAGAAAACAGACAAAACCCTAGGCTTGTTATTGTCAGGATCCTAAATTACCAAGACAACATCAACATTTTACATTATTATAGGGGAAAAAAAGAAATTGTGCTGGGAGATAAGAGTATGTTGATCTTTCAGGATTTTTCAGTTGAGGTATCCAACAAAATAAAATAAATTGCCCCACTATGTACTCAATTACTAAGTAAAGGCTTAACTGCAATAATAATCTATCTATAATAACCAGGAAGCTCTTGAATTTTTGAAACATTTAAAAGTATAGAAATGAAAATGTGAAATAAGATTATGTGATGACTTGCTGATGGGGAATATATTATTTCATTTAAAAAATATATATATTTCCTTCTTTTTTTTCTCTCTCTTTCTCTTTTTTTCTTTCTTCTCTTTTTCTTTCTTCTCCATCCTCTCTGCCTTTTAGTAATAAGGAAATTTATATTTTCTATAGCTGGATATGGTTAAAGAAATAAACTTTATATCATGGAATGTATGAGGAATCACCTCACCAAAGATCTAGGCTTAAATATTGTGTTGATACAAGAAACCCATCTTAAAGAGAGTGACATTTTAAAATTAAAGACGGGATGGATGGGAGAAGTATTTGCTACTTCATGCAAGGATAGGAAGAAAGGAGTTGCTATTCTTGAGGGGAAAAAATCAATTTACTTTTATTGATTAATTTATAGATATTGATGAGCAATATTTGATTTTAAAAATAAAAATAGAGAATGCAATATATACAATATGCAATATGTATGGCCCTAATAACTTTTCCTTGAGATTTTGGTCTGATGTACAAGCAAAAATATTAAGTGTGGTAGAAGGTGTCCTCATTTTGGGTAGGGACTTTAATATGTCTCCTCAAGTCCTGTTAGATAGGTTTAGGCCAGAGAAGAATGCCACTTTTAAAACAAGAAGAGATAAAATAGAAGAAAGATTATATAGGAAAATATCCAGTAATTTAAAAATTAAATATGTATGGAGATTGCAATATCCAGACACAAAAGAATACACTTGCCTTTCAAGAACACATAAAACTTATTCAAGGATTGACCTCTTTCTGATCTCTGAGAAAGTATATAATGAAAATATATCTATAAAAATAAGTAACATTACACTCTCAGATCATGCTCCAAAAGTTTTAAAAATGAACCTCTCCAACAAAAAAACTTATTTCAGAAGATTTTGGTTCCCATCCTATCTAATAAATTATCTTAAAGGGACACTAAACCCAATTTTTTTATTTCATGATTCAGATAGAGCATAAAATTTTAAGCAACTTTCTAATTTATTCCTATTATAAATTTTTATTAGTTCACTTGCTATCTTTATTTGAAAAAGAAGGCATCTAAGCTAAGGAGCCAGACAATTTTTGGTTGAGACACTGGACAGCACTTGTTTATTGATGCTGTCCAATCAGCAAGGACAACCCAGGTTGTGAACCAAAAATGGGCCGGCTTCTAAACTTACATTCTTGATTTTCAAATAAAGATTGCAAGAGAATGAAGAAAAATTAATAGGAGTAAATTAGAAAGTTGCTTAAAATTGCATGCTCTATCTGAATCATGAAAGATAAAAATGGGTTTAGTGTCCCTTTAAGTTTAATAATTGGTTAAAACAGAAATGGGATCAATATGTAGATCTAGATAAGGATTATATACATAAACCAGACATTTTCTGGGAGACTTCTAATCAGTTATAAGAGGGGAAATTATATATTAAATGAGTATAATAAAGAAGAAACAAAAAAAGAGAGAAAAGGAGATCCTAAGATATATAACCAATTCATTTAATAAGTACATAATAAACCCGACTGGACAGATTTGGGATAACTATAACAAGGCTAAAAATGAAAGGGACCCATTCTTAATATATAAGACAACACAGATGGAGATTAAAACCCAGGCTAAATTCTGTAGATTTGGAAATAAAACTGGGAAGTTACTAGACAATATTATGAAATATAGATATAAGACTAATGAGATAAATTATCTAAAACACAAAGCCAAATATTTAACAAATACTGAAGATATCTTAGAAACATTTTCTGAGTATTTTCAGGAACTCTGTTTATCTTGAGAGACTGATAAGATAAAAATGAAGGATTTTTGGTCTAAGATTAAGAACCCCAAGATTTCTAATAAATCCCTTAACATCATCAACTCACCAACCACTGAGGAGGAAATCTACAAGGCCATTAGTTAACTTGCAGGGCTAAAAACTCCAGGCCCAGATTTACACCCAAATTAATTCTATAAATTATTGTCCACAGACGTAATTCTTCATCTAAAAAAAAATGTGTAATTATTATTATATACAGGGAAATGAAATGTCTAAACATTTTAATGCCTCCTGGATGACACTGATATTGAAACAAAATAAAGATTCAGATCTTAAAGAATCCTATAGACCAATCTCATTATTAAATACAGATATACAAAAATATACTTGCTGTTCATCTACAACTTCCATTAAAAGTAGTGATCCATCCAGATCAAACAGGATTTGTAAAAGGGAGAAATTCTACTACTAATATTAGGAAGTTGGCACTGGTCCTAGATTATTTTAAAAGTCAAGAGAAATTAGCGGTAAATGTATCCACTCCAGATATGGCAATAATCTTTGTGGATGCGTAGAAAGCCTTCAATTTACTGGGATCATCTTTTCCTGTCATTAGAAAAATTTGGCATTTTAGGTAACTGCTTAGAAATAATAAGAAAAATATATCATGCACCTCACTCACACATTTTAGTAAATGGTACATTGTCTAGGAGAATTATACTTGGCAGAGCTCTCCACTATAGCCTTTGCTTTTTAATATAGCAATTGAACTTCTGGCCATTATGATAAGACAAGAAATTGAAAGTATACTTATAGTAGAAAAGCAAATTCAACTCTCATTATATGCAGATGACCTCCTCCTGTTTAAGAAATACAGATAAGAATATCCTGCGCATCCTTCCTCAAGATTATTGCTATATATAGTTCATTCTCAGGATACAAGGTTAATACCTCAAAGTCTGAAATTTTGTGGATTTCTAAAAAAAGTTTCCAATCTGAATATCCCTTTCAAAGTAGTCTCCACTTTTTTTTTAGATACCTGGGCTTTCATATAGCTGTAGACTTAGAGAGTTGGTACAACTTGAATGCTCTCCTGATTATTTCTGAAATAAAGGAAAAGCTCCAAAATTGGGCTAAACTACCACTATCATTGTCAGGTAGAATTAGTTTGTTTAAAATGATAGCTCCCCCAAAATATTTATATATCACTCAGAACATACCAATGTTATTGAAGAAAAGAGATTTAAATAGTTTACAGGTAAGCTTAACAAAGTTCTTATGGGCCAATAAAAGGCCAAGGATAGCGATCAAAAAACTATATTTACCTAAACAGTATGGGGGAATGGGTTTACCTAATTTAGAAATTTACAACTTAATTACCTAGCTAAAATAGTAGTGGAGTGGTTTGGGGACACTTCTTAGTACACAGTACCAGACTTAGAAAAAGAGATTATTAAAACACTTGCACTAATTTTAGTAAACTGCCCACAACGGTTAAAAAAAATAAAAACTATTGCCTTACCAATTCGAGCTTGGCAGAAGGTTTGTACAATGTTAGATGTCAAATTTGAAATCTCTAATATATGACAATAGAAGGTAACTCAGAATTTACAGAAGGCCTGAATAGTAATATATTTAAAAATTGGAAATGAAAAGGTATTTCATTGATATCTCAAATTATCAACCAAGATCTTTTGCAGATCTAAAACATAAATTCAAAATGAACAACAAACCATTTTTGGCGTATATCTTCAAGTTAGACATTTTATCTTTAGTTTACTTACAAAGTGTGGAGCAGATTGGAATTGGAGTAAGGTAGATCAATGGATAGTACTGATAAGAAATTGAATAGTTACGTTCTACCCTTGGTATAAATTATTAGTTGCATTAAAAGGGGATATTAACTTGATTTGTCTAGCTAATAAATGGAGTATAAGCTTAGGAGATATAGAAGTTAATCCTGAAAAAATTTAAAAGTTGATATGTACAGTGGAAAAGAATACTCTCCTCTACCCGAAGAGAAGCACATGTAAAAGTTATCCACAAGATCTAATATACTTCAGAAAAAAAGTATTCTTATGAAAAAATACCAATTTCAATAGGAGCCCTAAATGTAAACTTTTAGTGGCAAATCTACCTCATCTAACATGGCAATGTCCAAAAATTAATCAGTTCTGGAGGAAATAAGAGTTCTGGCTAAATTTACATTTAGAAAAAAAAGTTAAATTTGCCTTAGAACAGATAGTATTTTTGGTTGATAAATAAAATCAAGGGGTAGAGTATAAATTGGTAAATACTGCAATTTTAGCAGCTAGAAATGTATTTATGAGAAACTGGAAAGGAAAATCTGACCCCAAAATTTCGGAATGGATAAACTTTATTAAAAAACAGTTTATTATAGAACAATTTGGTACACCTAAGCATGTTGATAAGGAAGTACAGAAATTCTTTCAGAAACTCAGACAGAAAGGGAGCAAAGTCAATTATTATATCCCTTGTTCTTTTGGATCTCTGGTAAAGACTTAGGTGATAAAATACTAGGGCGGAGAGGGTGGAGATAATTTTTTTTTCTTCTTCTCCTTTTATTGGTGTGTGTAGTTATGCCAGGGGTTAATTAAGGGCGGGGTATAAGGAACATGCAAGCACTGGACACATAATAAATCAAGTGAAGACAACTATCTACTGTTAAGTATTCTATGTATACATTTAACTTCTTGTGCTTCAATAAAAATATTTTTTTTAAAAAAGCGATACTACAGTTCAGATTAAACAACTTTTGGGCCTATAGTTGATGCATTAATTGTATACAGTTTGTTATTCGTATTGCATAGTCAATTACATTGATAGTGACTGTGAGAATAAGATAAAGGGGCATATATAACAAGCTCCATACGCTGCTCCATAACCTGTCCACCTGATCTGTGGCGGTGGACAGACATCGCCGGAAATCAACCCAATCAAATACGATCGTGTTAATTGACACCCCCTGCTAGCGGACGATTGGCGGCAAATCTGCAGGGGGTGGTATTGCACCATTAGTTCACAAGAACTGCTCGTGCAAGGATAAATGCAGACAGTGTATGCTGTTGGCATTTATTGATGTGCAGTGGACATAATTCACAATATTGGATCATGTCTGCTCACACAATGATAAATAGGCCCCTTTGTGAGGTTATGAAGTTTAAACAGAGATACTACAGTTCAGCACTTTATCTATATTTTAAAATTAAACAACTTGTGGGTCGATAGTTTTATATATTTTTGTGCCAATTTGATTCAATTGGCCTCATGTATTCTACTTATCTGTATGTTTATAGCCACAAATTATATGCTGGCATAGTTAACATATCCCTACAAAAGCTATCCTGTATACCGACTATGTTTACAGCGCTGCGGAATCAGTTGGCGCTCTACAAATCCCTAATAATAATAATAATAATAATATCCATGTTGAAATATTTTAAAATTATAATTGCCATTCGTCACACTCATTTTGTTTTAAATAGTCTTATTATGCAATCTGATCATCGCAGCAGAAAGCCATTTTTCCAGTTTTATTGTATGGATAAATATTGTACAGATTGTATTTTTATTTCATTGAATATTGAAAGGATATAATATTTAAGTGCTGCCCAGTTATCAGATTGTGTAAAAATGTTTTGCTCAGAGCAGTAGCAGGTCAGCGCCGCTGTGTTTGCTCAGAGCAGTAGCAGGTCAGCGCAGCTGTGTTTGCTCAGAGCAGTAGCAGGTCAGCGCCGCTGTGTTTGCTCAGAGCAGTAGCAGGTCAGCGCCGCTGTGTTTGCTCAGAGCAGTAGCAGGTCAGCGCCGCTGTGTTTGCTCAGAGCAGTAGCAGGTCAGCGCCGCTGTGTTTGCTCAGAGCAGTAGCAGGTCAGCGCCGCTGTGTTTGCTCAGAGCAGTAGCAGGTCAGCGCAGCTGTGTTTGCTCAGAGCAGTAGCAGGTCAGCGCCGCTGTGTTTGCTCAGAGCAGTAGCAGGTCAGCGCCGCTGTGTTTGCTCAGAGCAGTAGCAGGTCAGCGCAGCTGTGTTTGCTCAGAGCAGTAGCAGGTCAGCGCCGCTGTGTTTGCTCAGAGCAGTAGCAGGTCAGCGCCGCTGTGTTTGCTCAGAGCAGTAGCAGGTCAGCGCCGCTGTGTTTTGCTCAGAGCAGTAGCAGGTCAGCACCGCTGTGTTTGCTCAGAGCAGTAGCAGGTCAGCGCCGCTGTGTTTGCTCAGAGCAGTAGCAGGTCAGCGCCGCTGTGTTTGCTCAGAGCAGTAGCAGGTCAGCGCCGCTGTGTTTGCTCAGAGCAGTAGCAAGTCAGCGCCGCTGTGTTTGCTCAGAGCAGTAGCAGGTCAGCGCTGCTGTGTTTGCTCAGAGCAGTAGCAGGTCAGCTCCGCTGTGTTTGCTCAGAGCAGTAGCAGGTTAGCGCCGCTGTGTTTGCTCAGAGCAGTAGCAGGTCAGCGCCGCTGTGTTTGCTCAGAGCAGTAGCAGGTCAGCGCCGCTGTGTTTGCTCAGAGCAGTAGCAGGTCAGCGCCGCTGTAAAATAAAATTAGAGGGAATATTTCCAAGGACTGGATGTGAGGAATGAAAGAATTATCTGAACCAAGTGTGACCCCAAGATATCAGCAGGGTTGGGGTTATAGAAAGTTAGGGGGTTGAGATTTTGGAAAAAGGGGGGGAAATAAGTAGCTCAGTTTTGGGGACATTTAGCTTAAGGAAGTGAAAGGACATCTAGGGGCATATTTATCAAGCTCCATATGAAGCTTGAGGCCCCTTGTTTCCAGCGAGCCTTCAGGTAATCAAGAAGTTATGAATCCGCGGTCTAACGACTGCTGCTCCATAACTTGTCCGCCTGCTCTGAGGCGGCGGAAGAAATCAAGCCGATTGAATATGATTGGGTTGATTGACACCCCCTGCTAGCGGCCGATTGGCTGTGAATCTTCAGGGGGCGGCATTGCATCAGTAGTTCACCAGAACTGCTGGTGCAATGATAAATGCCAACAGCGTATGCTGTCTGCATTTATTGATGTGCCGCGATGTGCAGCAGACATGATACACTACTTTGTATCATGTCCACTCGCACATTGGTAAATAGGCCCCCTGGGATGAAATACTGGAAAGACAGTGACAAGTGTTAGCAAGGAAAAGCAATGGTGTCGTGTATATATTATATTAGGGCGTCATCAGCATACAAATGGTATTGGAACATGTGGGACTTTATTAAAGAAAAAGGATGACATGTAGATTAAGAAGTGAAGGTGACCGGACATTTACATGCTGTAGCCCAGCAGAAAGTGGTAAATGGGCAAATTATGTACCAAAGAAGTCTACACTAAAGGTACAGTTAAACAGGAAGGAAGAAAACCACAAGAGGGCTGTGTCACAAATAATAAAGGATTGGAGGGTTTAGAGCTAGAGTGGGTGGTCAACAGTATCAAAGGCTGCAGACAGGTAGAGAAGGATTTATAGACAGAAGTGACCTTTTGATTTAGCTGTAAGTAGGTCATTAGTAACCTTAATGATTGCTGCCTCTGTGAAGTTTTAGGGCATTCACAGCTTAATAAATCGGCCCCTAAGAGTGAAAGTTAAATAGTACTAAAAAAACATCTTTTATTCTGAGGGATTATTTGAATGGCCATCTAACAGACACTAAACTAGAAGTAAAATTTGTTGGACTGTGTGCAAATAATACAAAATTCTTATTTTGGAGATGCAGAAAGGAGGGACAATGTTTTCACTAAACTAAAGATAATCCTTGGATATGGTATGATTGGAGCTTGGTGTGCAGGCCACATCATCTGCAACACTGTTTGAGCACTTAATGACATGTTTGATGAGGAGATCATAATCTCCAAAACATTTTTATACTTCAAACAGTCTTAATTAAACTCTAAAGGAATGTTATGACTATATAGAAACAGATGGTGTTGGGTTATGCTTAAACTAGGTGGCTAACACTGAATTCTTAAAATGTGCCTGCCTTTAAAATAATACTTTTAATTTAAGGAAAAATATCAATTATTTCTGGTGAATTTCTTTAACAAACATTTGACAGATGTATGACTCTACTTTGTTCCTGGTGAGGCTTCATCTTTCCATGAAGCAGTCAAAAAAGTAGAGAATCAAACAAGCCTACCTTGATGTCCAAACTTGAAGACTGTTAGAACAAATAGGTTGTGCCACTGCAACTTTAATTTATGAAACTGAGCTGTTACATTAAAAAATGGACTGAAAAAAGCTTGGAGAACCTAGAATCCACAGCTGAGAAAGTTTAAAACATCTTCAAGGGAGACGTTGGGAGATCCTTATGTCTTGCCAATAAAAGTGTGCCATCTTCTCAGCTGGCTGAAAAGTAAGTGTATGGTGAGTAGTGATGTGCATTCATTTCGATACAAATTGAACATTCGTAATGAACACAGATATTTGTTTTCATAAAAGAACATATATCTGAAAATCCTCAGTATTCATTGAGTTTCTTCTAATTTAATGTTTAGGGGTAAAATATTTACCTCAAAAAGTCCACCTGTCGTTACCTACACTAACGTGCTCTGGAAAGCACGCTAATGCGATTCTCTTCTTGCCAGAGCCCTGGCCACATTAACAGGAGGCTTAGTACAGATTTTGGGAGCCAAGCTTGTGTTAGAGTCACCGGGGTTCTGGCAAGAAGAGTATTGGGTTAGCGCGCTCTCCAGAGAGAGTTAGGGTAAGTATTGTAGTGACAGGTGATCTTTTCACCTGTGGCTTTGAAAGATTTATATTCATTTTAACGAAAATTAATGTAAGTGTTTAAATTATTTTTATTTTTTTAAATTAAACGAATACTGAATAGTGCAGTTAATTTTTTTTTCAGATGACAATTTTATTCTGAATATTCATTATCTTGGCTGCACAAGTCTAATGATTAGTATGTCTATGTGAAGCAGTTTGTAACTAGGGAAAGCATATCTGAATGGAATGCTAATAATACTTTGCCAGTTCAAAGATGGTTTGAAATGGTCTCTTAAACAAGAACCATGGTCCTTGCCCAAATGTAGTTCAGTTAGCAGAGTTCCTTTTTTGCCATCATGGAGCCAGTGCTACAGCTGAAATGGTATTTCCCTAATCAATAGCATATGGACCCTTGACAAAACTTAGCTTGGCTTGGATATTTCAAAATACATTTTAGGGACTTAGCTAAACTATAATGAAACGTGTTTCATTTTTTAAGTTGTTTCAGATGAAACACAGCTCTGAAAAATATAGCAGCTCTACTTTTTACTAATTTTATGGTAAGGATAACAACACTTACGTTCGGATAGTTTTTACTTGAATGTCCTTTTTTTAACCACTTTGAAGAGAGGTCAAGAATTTGGGTCTGAGGTATCCCAAATTTGGTTCTGTAAATATGGAACCTTATGTTATATAAAGGTTTCTGGTTCTGTATTTTTATTGACTCACACATTCGGC
Source organism: Bombina bombina (assembly GCF_027579735.1). NCBI lineage: Eukaryota > Metazoa > Chordata > Amphibia > Anura > Bombinatoridae > Bombina > Bombina bombina. The sequence continues at coordinate 1,261,995,255 of NC_069501.1, read as the reverse complement.
ACTCTTCTTGTGAACCAATGACCAAACATGACAAAGTTTTGGGTACAAAAGGCCGCAGCCCGCATTTATTAAACAAACAAGTGTTTACAAATAACACAACCACCTAACCAATGTGGTTACAAAAAACTCTGGGGTGCTGTCCATCATCCACCACACGTGCCTTCCACTGGCTGTTGCCAGGCACGCCCCCTTTTCTTAAACTCTCCCCATCGTCCGATGAGGTACCATTACCACATAAAACTCGCCTGATAAGGCCAGCACCCGCCCTTAGCTGCGACTTCCAAATTCTTCAAACAGGGAGGGAGGGAGGGAGCTTTTCCCGCTTCACAAGGGAACTGATGCTGGCTTCCGCCTCACAACCCTCAATACTTATACTCGCTCCTCCTCCTCTAAACTCTGCCTAGCAACCCACTGCTATTGGCCTGTAGTGTGGTCACATGCCCCTGCTCTCAATTCATTCCTTCCGGGGCTTCTTTGACTCACACATTCGGCACTCTTCTTGTGAACCAATGACCAAACATGACAAAGTTTTGGGTACAAAAGGCCGCAGCCTGCATTTATTAAACAAACAAGTGTTTACAAATAACACAACCACCTAACCAATGTGGTTACAAAAAACTCTGGGGTGCTGTCCATCATCCACCACACGTGCCTTCCACTGGCTGTTGCCAGGCACGCCCCCTTTTCTTAAACTCTCCCCATCGTCCGATGAGGTACCATTACCACATAAAACTCGCCTGATAAGGCCAGCACCCGCCACAGACCGACCTACCGTCGGACACCGCCCAACCGGGCTAAGGCCTTCTGTACCCCTTCTTTTAGGTTAAAAGCATCTGCCTGATTCCCCTTCGAATTCAACATGGCGAATGCCAAAACCCCCCAACTGAGAAACAAAACCTGATAGAGTCCTGTTAACTTTTCTTCTGGATAAGTCCAGCCTCCTGACATCCCAAGCTGAGCGCCATTCCAACCTTGTCTCAATTTCTGACCACACAATTAACACCTTCGGGAACAAAACCTTCAACCTACGCATGCCACCCTTCAACTGGTCAATCAAATCTTTTTGAGCCATAAACCCTAAGTCATTTCCTCCAGCGTGTAACACCAAAATGTCAGGAGGCTTGTACAGCCTGGCAAACTTACTCACTGTACCCACTACCCCTTCCCATTTGAGACCTCTTACCCCAAACCACTTTACCCCAACCTGTTCCCGAGGAAGACCCAACTGGATTCCCTCTTCCTTTGTTGCTGCTGCCTTTCTCGCCCAGTAAATGAAAGAATGTCCAACTATCCAACACTGAACTGGACCTGTTAAGAAAAACAAAACTATACTATCATGTTAGGTCGAACATAACGTTTAAAACACCCCGACTTCCACCTTCCCACCTTTTTCACAACTTCCTCACTCAAACCCAATTCATGCGCCTCAGTTGCCACGCCTATTCTAAACGAATGGCATCCAAAGTCTTTCGGGTCCACCCCAGCCACGGACAAAGCCCTTCTAAGCACCGCCCCAAACTGATATTTTGACAATGCTCCTCCATCCTCGTGCCTCAAAAGAGGGCCCTCACCTCTAGGCCTGATCCTAAGATAATCCACCAGTGAAACTACCGGGCAACAAACACCCCCTATAGCAAATAACTTATTTAAGCGGCCCATACCCTCCTGATCTGTCTTAGATTTTCTAAGCCAAATGGACACTTCCTCCCCTGATATCACCACATCACTAAACCCGATACCGCCATTGTCCTTTCTATTGGCCCCAACCAATTTCAACACTCTAAAAGCCCCGAAAAAGGCTAAAACAAAAGCCACTCGGAACAAATAATACTCAAACTTTGAATTGCACACCTCCTCCAAAGCCCCAACTACCTTTAATAGTAAACCAAATACAAGTGGACGTCTTTTGTCCCCCCTAGCTCCACCTCTACAAACACCTCTCACCGCCAATTTTACCCAAAACTCCTTTGTTAAATCGACCCATCCCATCAGCTTAAACAGAAAGGCTAACGCCGCCACCTGACGATTCACCATGGATTTTGACATCTTTGCCTCTTTGCATTCCTGCACCCAATCAACCAAGTACCACACCCAATCCTCTTTTGACAGCCTGATCCCATCCCTGTGCAGTCTACAAAACCACCGTTTCCATACTGGCACGTAAGCTCTTAACGTACTCTGGGCTAAAGCCCCTCTCGCCAATTTCAATCCTTTAAGAAGTCCATCTGCCACAAAGCCCTTGGGCATTCTCCCCCATCCAACTTCGCCTCCGGGGCTGCTTCCCGAAACTTCTGCCACTGCAACCGGGAAAGAGAGTCAGCAATCACATTTTGCTTCCCGGGTACATGCACCGCCCGAAAAAACACATTCCCCCTCAAGCATTCCAGGACAAACACTCGTAGAAGCCGAATCACCGGCCTCGACTTCGCTGTCAACTTATTGATCACAAACACCACTCCCAGATTGTCAGAGTGGAAAGTCACCTTCCTATCTCTCAGCTCACCATTCCAAACCATCACAGCCACCACCAACGGAAACAATTCTAGAAACACCAAGTTCTTGGTTAAACCTTGTTCCCTCCATTCCTCAGGCCATGTATCCACACACCATCTGCCATCAAAATATGCCCCAAAGCCATGTGCTCCTGAAGCATCTGTGTATAGGTGCAACATCTCATCCGATACCGGCCCCTCCTGAATGAGCGACCGCCCATTGAACTCCTCCAGAAAAATCAACCACACTCTTAGATCCTCCTTCAACTCCTTTGAAAGACGGATCCTGTGGTGTGGTTCCTTCACCCCAACCGTGGCCAATGCCAGGCGCCTTCCAAAAACCCTTCCAACTGGGATCACCCGACAGGCAAAATTAAGCTTGCCCAGTAGCGATTGCAGCTCTCGCAACGACACTTTCACCTTCCCAAGCATCCCAGTTATGACCTTTTTCAGATCTACCACCTTTTCCCAAGGTAACGAGCAATCCATCAAGACTGAGTCAATCTGGATCCCCAGAAAACTCAACTTATTCACTGGCCCTTCCGTCTTTCCTGGTGCAATCGGAATCCCGAATTGCTCAGCCACTTCAACAAATGTTTTCAACAACATTTCACAAACTCCAGAACCAGCTTCCCCCACAAACAGGAAATCATCCAAATAATGGACCAACGATGACCTGCCCGCCTTTTTCTTCACCACCCATTCCACAAATGTACTAAATTTTTTGAAATACGCACAGGATATGGAGCATCCCATGGGTAAACACAGATCAACGAAAAATTCCCCTTGAAATTGGCAACCCAATAAATGATGACGCACCGGATGTAATGGTAAAAGCCGAAAGGCTGCCTCAACATCCACCTTTGCCAACAATGCTCCAATCCCCGCTCTCCTGACCACACTCACCGCCTTATCAAATGATGCGTAACGTACTGCCGTCAAAGACGGGTCAATCCCATTGTTAACAGACGCGCCCTTAGGATGAGACAGGTGGTGAATCATTCAAAATTGTCCCTCCGTCTTCTTTGGGACCACCCCAAGTGGGGACACCCTCAAATTAGGGAATGGAGGGTCCTTGAAGGGGCCCGCCATTCTCCCCAGTGCCACCTCCTTTTCCAACTTAACTTGAACCACCTCTGGGAATTGCTCAGCCAATTTCAAATTCCCAGGAACTCCCGATCCCTTTGAACCCTCGAACGGGATACGAAACCCAGAACTGAAGCCCGTCAGTAACAGCTCCGCATCCCCCGCTCTACCCTTTGTCTTACCGTATTGTCTTAGCCACGGGGCCATCTCTCTTACCCTCACCGTGGTCCGAGCCCGTAGCAACACCCTCACCTCCTTTTCCATTCCCTTTTCCTTTTCGGAAACATTTTGCCCCAGAGTGCGCACCTCCGCATCCTGAGCACTCGTGCTTGTATTTGCACGCCCCTCCGAACCTACACACCCCTTCATTAAACTGGAAGCAGAGGCCTTTTTTAATTGCCACCGATGTGGCCCCCACGGTCGTTCCACTAGCCCCCGTTCCTCCACTCCGAAAGGACTGCCCCCTCAAAGGAGTCACTAACTCCAACCACACCCCCATCTCCCTGTCGTCCCACCGCATCTCTGGTCGTACCGCCAGCCTCTGGCGGAACTGTTCATCGTACCGCCACCAGGCAAGACCCCCATATGTCCTCTGAGCCCCTGATATTTCATCAAAATAGCAAAACATAGTCGAACTCTGCTCGGGGAATTTCTCCCCGATCACGCTGGCTAATATGCAAAAGGCCCTCGACCAGTTTGAAAAAGTTTTAGGTAATTTCCTCCACTTTTTCTTTCTCTCCTCCTCTTCCTTTTTGCCCTGTTCCCCCTTTGGATCCTCCTTTATCTCAATAAAGTGGTCCAACGGCAACAATGAAAAGATCTCTACAAACTCTCGTTTCCATATCTTTTCTTTAACCTCTTTACTCAGATGGATCCCAAGTGGTCCAACCGAGCACAAGCAAGGCCTACGCAAGGCTTGATCCGCCACAATTAACACTTCACCGCTTGTAACCGGCACCGACCCTCCTTTATCTCCCCCACTCCCCGAAGGGGTTCCAACCACCGGTACACTAACCTCCTTCACTGCCGGTACCCATGCTCCCGCTGCTGTCCCCACATCACCCCCAACCTTCCTTTTGTCTTCTAATTGAGCCACCAGCTCCTTCAGACCTTTCATCACCGTCTCATACACTCCCCCTGACTCTTCTCTTTCCTTCCCCCCCTGCAGGGAACCCGCCGTCTCACCTGGCGGCCTTGTCACAGGCTCCTGCACCACTATTGTATCCTCTCTTCTCCTTTCTGCCCTGTCATCTGCAGATCTTCTCCCTCTAACATCAATGTTATAAGACATAGAGTTTTCCCTCCTACGTGTATGTTCTCGATCTCTATCCCGCCTGCCCCATGTGGGGGACGTATGCCTTTCCCGCTCCCTGTAGTCTATCCTTGGCGTCCGAGATCTCTCCCTCCGCCATGCCCCTCTGCTCCAGCTCCTGTCCCTTCTGCTCTGTCCACCTGAACCTCCACCTGATCTCTGTGGAGAATGATTAACATGATGTCTCTGCCTCCTAGTGTCTTCCTTCTCTCTTCCCCTGCCCCTCTCTCGTTCTTCCCTAATTCCCCCAATTTGTCCCTCACTCTGAGTTACGTGTCCCCCCCCCAGGCACCAGAGAATTGAACAGCTGCATTAAAGTAGCCATCTCTCCTACCTGTGCCGAACTCTCCGGTTCCGTCTGCTGTCCCAATTGCAACTCTTCTCCAGCGAAGTCACTGTAAGATTCATTCATCCACAGGACGTCCTCCTCCAGCTCCTGTAATGAAGACTGCTCTGCAGGCAACCCCGGCCTTTCAACCGGGACGCCGTCCGACTCCTCCGGTTCTGAAACACAATCATTAACTTCTAAATTATTCCTTTTCTCAGTCCTTTTACCCCCACTCCTGTTCTCCCTGCCCCTCTCTGTCTCTGTACCCCTATTCTCCCCATCCCCCTCCCCCCTGTAACCCTATCCCTTTCCCTTATATCCTGTACCAAAACTTCAACGGCCTCACCAATCCCACGTGATATTCCCTCTGCACTATGCCTGCCAGCCCTGTTCGCCTCAGCTCTCCTTTCTCCACCAACCTCTTTTCCCTTTTTTCCTCTCCCCTTAGCTTGCCCACTCCCAATACCTCCTCTTCCCCTGCCCAAACAACGTCCACTATTCTCCCCCAATACCCCACTGCCCCTCACTACGTTCCTATCCTCCTTTTCCCTCCCCTCCCCTAATGTTCCCTCCAATTCTTCCGCTGCCACTCACTGCACTTACAGTTTCATTATCCCTCCCCTCACTGCTTTCTAAGCTTACACCTGTTCCTCCAACGACCATATCGCTTCTCTCATTCCCACTCATCCCCTCCCCCCTACTCCTTCTATACACACTAGCCCCCTCAAATACTGAGCCATCTCCCCCCCTCTCACCCCCCTTTTTTCTTATACCGCTCCTGGCGACTGCCACCGCACCCTCCCTGCTCACCGAACAAACCTCTTGTGCCACCATTACTCCCCCCTCCCCGCTGCCTACGCTCGTCCCCAGCAACCTAGGCCTCAGTGTTCCCCTCCTACTCCCTGCTGACACTGGAGATGTGCGCAGCTCCTCCATAGCCCTTCTCTTGCCTCCCGACTTTCCGCTACCTCCACCTCTGGCCGTATCAGGCCTCCCTTGACCCAAAGCTCCCCTCCTGTCATCCGGACTAAGCCGCACCGGCGGCTTCGTCCGCCTCACCGGCCGACCGCACCGCTCCTGACCTGATGTTCCTGCTGGCTCAACTGCCGACGACCCTGCACCGGAACCGCTGTCCTCTGAAAAGAGCCTCTGCTGGAGCCAGGTAACACCCTTTTCCGCTACCAAGGTCCTTACCTGTTCCAGCAAAAGGCTCACACTCTCCATTCTGCCTGTCAGCTTTTCCCGCTTCACAAGGGAACTGATGCTGGCTTCCGCCTCACAACCCTCAATACTTATACTCGCTCCTCCTCCTCTAAACTCTGCCTAGCAACCCACTGCTATTGGCCTGTAGTGTGGTCACATGCCCCTGCTCTCAATTCATTCCTTCCGGGGCTTCTTATACATATAACTCAACACAAACAATACCTACACCAGACAAATGTGGCAACACACGCCGGCACTACACACATTTAAAAAAAAAAAAATTACATAGAGAAAAAAACTACTTGTTAAAAGTAATTTTTTTTCTTTTTCCTTTCAGGCCAGATGCACAACTTTATCGACACTACTTGGCAGTTGTTTTTGCAATAGAAGAGATTAATCAAAGGATTGACATTTTACCCAACATCACATTGGGATATGAGATTTATAATCCATTAAACGGTGGTTCTGCAGCATTAGACGGCACCATGGCTATTTTATCTGGTGGATCTAAAGTTATCCCAAACTACTCTTGTGCATTGAGAGGATTCCTGGCTGGTTTTATTGGAAGTCTGGGGTATGAAAACACCTACTTAATGTATTTACTCACAGGGCTGTACCATTACCCACAGGTACTTACAATTATATAAACAAAAATGATTTGAAACAATACCCTGACAAAGCATAAGGACCTGTGTGAGGTGATGCTTAATTAATTTGTACTTGTGTTATTCCCATGAGGAAACTTATTTTTGAAAATGTATCATAGTATTTTGTTTTTAACAGATATTCATTTGCCAGATAAAGCATGTGTTCTTCTTGTCAAGCTTGTGAGCAACTGTCCTTCTCTACCAATATAGTTGCCCATGCCAAGGTGCCATTTCTTTAGGGGTGTGAAGGATAATTCAGTGCAGGCAAGTGATATTGGAGAGAGGAACATGTGTAATTGATGCAAGGTAACACGGAAACACTTGTTACAAGAAGAAGAATGTTAGCGATGAATGAGTGAGGATAATGGTAGATAAGTTAATAACTGAGAAGACATAGAGAGAGACAGGCTTTAAATAGAATAGGGAGAAAAAGCAAAATATGAGTAAATATATTTCTATATATATATGAGGGTGTGAGCATTCACTTGAGTTTGCTGGTCTCCAATGCAACATCAGGTGCATCTGCCTCCCTCACCCAGAAATAACTAATGGGGAGAGGAGCAGCCACTACTGACAACAGACCTGGAAGACTTAAATTCTGTCCTGACTTTCATTATGTGATATTAATTCATGATTTTGTGAGAGGCAGGAACTAAGTCATGTGAGTAGAAGAAGCTACACATCATGTCAAACTTAAAGGGACATTAAACACTTTGAGATGGTAATATAAAATGATAAATTGTATATATAAAATAGCTCTGCAATATACTTTCGTTATTTATTTTGTCCTCTTTGCCTGTAATTCCATTCTGAAATTGGGAGCTTTTCAGTTCCTGTTAGAAATGGAAGTGCAGAACTCTGTTAAATCCAGCACAACCATTGGATGCACACTCTAGTGACCTATTTATAACGGTCTCTAATTGGCCACAGCAGTAAAGGTAACACAAGTTACAACATGGCAGCCCCCAGTGTTTTATAGACACTAAAACTTTACACTAATTTTGTCACTTTTTAAACAACTAATGAAACTTTAAAAAAATGCATCTACATGTTACTCATGAACTAATCTTTTCTTTGAATGTATCATTCTATCTAGCATGTATTTAGTGTTTAATGTCCCTTTAATTTGACAGGTACCACACCCCTTTTAATGTAAATCCCACCTATTTCCTCCCAAGTCTCTGCCCATATACCTACCCATTTTTAATATTGATTATGATTTTTATATGGTAATGATATAGCGGCATAATAAATAACATGTATTTGTATTGATTGTAATGATTTTTAGATGGTAATTATATAGTTGAGGAATAAAAAAATATTTGTATTGATTAATTGTTTTATGAATGAGCAAAAAGATAATGTTTTTATTTTGCTGGGATATATGTAATATCCAATAGGATTTGTAGGTAGTGAATATTTGTAATACCCTTTAAATTATTTATGTAAGGATATGGGCAAGACAAAGCTGTAATAAACATGTTTGGACTTGCCCGCAGTACAGAACTAAGTACTAAGGGCAAGTCAGAACATGTCAAAGCCAGTAGAGGCCTGTTATGACTTGTCGCTAGGAAGGAATTTTGATTTGCGGACAAGTCCGAACATGATTATTACAGCTTTGTGTGCCCCCCTTAGTAAGCAATTGTGTGTGCATGCTAATAGTTTAAATAATAGATTATTTAAACACAGACACAAATACAAATGTCAATAGTTTTATTATGGAGAAAAAACCTTTAAGCAATAACAAGATTGCAAAGATAATACAAAATAAGGAAGAAAAAAAAAACATTTAAAACTAAATCACTTTTTTACATTTTCAACCATGTAGTCAGTTGCATAAGTGTACCAGTTATTTTCTTAGGTAGTAAATAACCATGAGGACTTGTTAGATTAGGTGGACATAGTGAGTCATCTCTTTCCTGTGAAGGGTTTTGAACATTAGTTGCTGAATTCTCATTTAACAGCTTTAAACCATCAAGGTTTTCCCTGATTGTTGTATTACCAACAACACTCGATGGTATGTTCAGTTCAGCGATTGCACTCAGAAATGTATTCCAACCTTGGGGTGTCTTCCTAATTGTAACATTATTATTTTGTGTAACACCACACACCAGATTGAATATATTTGACCAAGGCACAACATGCTCTTTGTGTACAAATTCTCCTTTGTCATTCCACCCAGCAATGTGTTTAACCTGAACCATTTCACTGAGTAGAAGTTCAGCATTGTTTTTGTAGCAGTCATTTACACTACTAACCACTTCACACATTATAGTATTGGTTTCTGTATCTGTAGTATGTAAAGTCTTTTCTTCTGGTGATGGATTAACAGGTGACATTAACAGATTTAAACTCATTTTCCTCCTCATTTTGTTAAGCACTCACCAAGTATTTTTGCAACACAGTTGTATACCTCTTTATTTTTTACCCATAAGATAAATCACTCTACCAAATAGAAGTAATTTTTGCATGCAAGTTTTGCACCACCGACTCTCTAGAATTTGTTACATAATTTGTTAAATTTTGTAAACGGTCCATATCTTTTTTAGGAAAAAGATACATTTTCTCACTATAATCCATTAGCAGTTAGTCAAAAGATCAGTTAGCAATGGTATAGTAAAGCCAAGCAGCGACCCAATAAATCCTCCAGACTGTTTCACTAATTGTTTCTTTTTAACAATAGATATTTTTTGTTGCTCAAAGATTTTAAAATTTTCTGCCACTTTTTAAGTGCTCCTGTTTGTCTAGTTGATAATTGTATTTTACCTTTTAGAGTGTTGAGAGCAATCTCACACATTGTATTGACTAGATAATTAGACGTTGAACCCCAAATCTTTTTTCTTTTAGCTGCTGATGCACTCAATAAGCTTTTAAAGCCGGCCAATTGCGATGGAGTCTTTAAGACATGTTTGAACGTCTTTTCAGTTGCTTAAATAAATGACTAAAGGAGTAAATTCTATCTCTTTTTAGTGTTTTAAAAAAAAAAAAAAAAAAAAAAAAAAAAAAAGATATACACAGCTGGTAATTCAGGGGGAAAGTTACCAGTTTTTAAATGGCATTCATCAGGTGTAGTAGATCTTAAATCAACCAATAAATCGTAAGGCTTACTTATGGCATCTTCAAAAGACTTTTTTTTTTTAAAAGGATTTTTAAAAACTACCATTTATTTAGTATTTAAATTAATTGTTATGCTTTTTTACCCTGACAATACACATTCTGAACAAGTTACATTATACTCAGATGTCTGTGATGTACATACTTGCTAAATGCCTTTTCAATTTTACAACTATCACTCGCAGCATCCATCAAATCATCAACAACCGCCAGATTCATAGTGTATTGTTATTAAAACTGTCTGGCAAATCTTCTATAAATCTGGTATGAGTCACTTTAAGTAATATAACCAGAAAGGAGAGGGGGCGCTCTCTAACAAAAAAACAGAACAGTGGACTGAAGACCGTACAACAAACAAGCTGCAATAAAGATACAACAGTTAGGTATACAGCATCACTACATCATATGTAAACATGCTGTAATAAAGGTACAACAGTTAGGTATACAGCATCACTACATCATATATAAACAAGCTGTAATAAAGGTACAGTAGTTAGGTATACAGCATCACAACATCATATATAAACAAGCTGCAATAAAGATACAGCAGTTAGGTACACAGCATCACAACATCATATATAAACAAGCTGCAATAAAGATACCGCAGTTAGGTATACAGCATCACAACATCATATATAAACAAGCTGCAATAAAGATACAGCAGTTAGGTATACAGCATCACAACATCATATATAAACAAGCTGCAATAAAGATACAGCAGTTAGGTACACAGCATCACAACATCATATATAAACAAGCTGCAATAAAGATACCACAGTTAGGTATACAGCATCACAACATCATATATAAACAAGCTGCAATAAAGATACAGCATCACAACATCATATATAAACAAGCTGCAATAAATATACAGCAGTTAGGTATACAGCATCACAACATCATATATAAACAAGCTGCAATAAAGATACAGCAGTTAGGTATAAAGCATCACTACATCATATATAAACAAGCTGCAATAAAGATACAACAGTTAGGTATACAGCATCACAACATCATATATAAACAAGCTGTAATAAAGATACAACAGTTAGGTATACAGCATCACTACATCATATATAAACAAGCTGCAATAAAGATACAACAGTTAGGTATACAGCATCACAACATCATATATAAACAGGCTGCAATAAAGATACAGCAGTTAGGTATACAGCATCACTACATCATATATAAACAAGCTGCAATAAAGATACAACAGTTAGGTATACAGCATCACAACATCATATATAATCAAGCTGTAATAAAGATACAACAGTTAGGTATACAGCATCACAACATCATATATAAACAAGCTGCAATAAAGATACAGCAGTTAGGTATACAGCATCACAACATCATATATAAACAAGCTGCAATAAAGATACAGCAGTTAGGTATACAGCATCACAATATCATATATAAACAAGCTGCAATAAAGATACAACAGTTAGGTATACAGCATCACAATATCATATATAAACAGGCTGCAATAAAGATAAAGCAGTTAGGTATACAGCATCACTAAATCATATATAAACAAGCTGCAATAAAGATACAGCATCACAACATCATATATAAACAAGCTGCAATAAAGATACAGCAGTTAGGTATACAGCATCACTACATCATATATAAACAAGCTACAATAAAGATACAACAGTTAGGTATACAGCATCACAACATCATATATAAACAAGCTGTAATAAAGATACAACAGTTAGGTATACAGCATCACTACATCATATATAAACAAGCTGTAATAAAGATACAACAGTTAGGTATACAGCATCACAACATCATATATAAACAGGCTGCAATAAAGATACAGCAGTTAGGTATACAGCATCACTACATCATATATAAACAAGCTGCAATAAAGATACAACAGTTAGGTATACAGCATCAGAACATCATATATAAACAAGCTGTAATAAAGATACAACAGTTAGGTATACAGCATCACAACATCATATATAAACAAGCTGCAATAAAGATACAGCAGTTAGGTATACAGCATCACAACATCATATTTAAACAAGCTGCAATAAAGATACAGCAGTTAGGTATACAGCATCACAATATCATATATAAACAAGCTGCAATAAAGATACAACAGTTAGGTATACAGCATCACAATATCATATATAAACAGGCTGCAATAAAGATACAGCAGTTAGGTATACAGCATCACTACATCATATATAAACAAGCTGCAATAAAGATACAGCATCACAACATCATATATAAACTAGCTGCAATAAAGATACAGCAGTTAGGTATACAGCATCACAACATCATATATAAACAAGCTGCAATAAAGATACAGCAGTTAGGTATACAGCATCACAACATCATATATAAACAAGCTGCAATAAATATACAACAGTTAGGTATACAGCATCACAACATCATATATAAACAAGCTGTAATAAAGATACAACAGTTAGGTATACAGCATCACTACATCATATATAAACAAGCTGTAATAAAGATACAACAGTTAGGTATACAGCATCACAACATCATATATAAACAAGCTGCAATAAAGATACAGCAGTTAGGTATACAGCATCACTACATCATAAATAAACATGCTGCAATAAAGATATAGCAGTTAGGTATACAGCATCACTACATCATATATAAACAAGCTGCAATAAAGATACAGCAGTTAGGTATACAGCATCACAACATCATATATAAACAAGCTGCAATAAATATACAACAGTTAGGTATACAGCATCACAACATCATATATAAACAAGCTGTAATAAAGATACAGCAGTTAGGTATACAGCATCACTACATCATATATAAACAAGCTGTAATAAAGATACAACAGTTAGGTATACAGCATCACAACATCATATATAAACAAGCTGCAATAAAGATACAGCAGTTAGGTATACAGCATCATTACATCATATATAAACATGCTGCAATAAAGATATAGCAGTTAGGTATACAGCATCACTACATCATATATAAACAAGCTACAATAAAGATACAACAGTTAGGTATACAGCATCACAACATCATATATAAACAAGCTGTAATAAAGATACAACAGTTAGGTATACAGCATCACTACATCATATATAAACAAGCTATAATAAAGATACAGCAGTTAGGTATACAGCATCACAATATCATATATAAACAAGCTGCAATAAAGATACAACAGTTAGTTATACAGCATCAGAATATCATATATAAACATGCTGCAATAAAGATACAACAGTTAGGTATACAGCATCACAATATCATATATAAACATGCTGCAATAAAGATACAACAGTTAGGTATACAGCATCACAATATCATATATAAACAAGCTGCAATAAAGATACAGCAGTTAGGTATACAACATCACAATATAATATATAAACAAGCTGCAATAAAGATATGGCAGTTAGGTATACAGCATCACCACATCATATATAAACAAGCTGCAATAAAGATACAGCAGTTAGGTATACAGCATCACTACATCATATATAAACAAGCTGCAATAAAGATACAACAGTTAGGTATACAGCATCACAATATCATATATAAACAAGCTGCAATAAAGATACAGCAGTTAGGTATACAGCATCACAACATCATATATAAACAAGCTGCAATAAAGATACAACAGTTATACAGCATCACAACATCATATATAAACAAGCTGCAATAAAGATACAACAGTTAGGTATACAGCATCACAATATCATATATAAACACGCTGCAATAAAGATACAGCAGTTACGTATACAGCATCACAACATCATATGTAAACAAGCTGCAATAAAGATACAACAGTTAGGTATACAGCATCACAATATCATATATAAACAAGCTGCAATAAAGATACAGCAGTTAGGTATACAGCATCACAATATCATATATAAACACGCTGCAATAAAGATACAGCAGTTACGTTTACAGCATCACAACATCATATATAAACACGCTGCAATAAATATACAACAGCTAGGTATACAGCATCACAACATCATATATAAACATGCTGCAATAAAGATACAGCAGTTAGTTATACAGCATCACAATATCATATATAAACAAGCTGCAATAAAGATACAGCAGTTAGGTATACAGCATCACAACATCATATATAAACATGCTGCAATAAAGATACAACAGTTAGGTATACAGCATCACAACATCATATATAAACAGGCTGCAATAAAGATACAACATTTAGGTATACAGCATCACAACATCATATATAAACAAGCTGCAATAAAGATACAGCAGTTAGGTATACAGCATCACTACATCATATATAAACATGCTGCAATAAAGATACAGCAGTTAGGTATACAGCATCAAAACATCATATATAAACAAGCTGCAATAAAGATACAGCAGTTAGGTATACAGCATCACAGCATCATATATAAACAAGCTGCAATAAAGATACAGCAGTTAGGTATACAGCATCACAACATCATATATAAACAAGCTGCAATAAAGATACAGCAGTTAGGTATACAGCATCACAACATCATATGTAAACAAGCTGCAATAAAGATACAGCAGTTAGGTATACAGCATCACAACATCATATATAAACAAGCTGCAATAAAGATACAGCAGTTAGGTATACAGCATCACAGCATCATATATAAACAAGCTGCAATAAAGATACAGCAGTTAGGTATACAGCATCACAACATCATATATAAACAAGCTGCAATAAAGATACAGCAGTTAGGTATACAGCATCACAACATCATATATAAACAAGCTGCAATAAAGATACAGTAGTTAGGTATACAGCATCACAGCATCATATATAAACAAGCTGCAATAAAGATACAGCAGTTAGGTATACAGCATCACAACATCATATATAAACAAGCTGCAATAAAGATACAGCAGTTAGGTACACAGCATCACAACATCATATATAAACAAGCTGCAATAAAGATACAGCAGTTAGATATACAGCACCATTACATCATATATAAACAGGCTGCAATAAAGATACCGCAGTTAGGTATACAGCATCACAACATCATATATAAACAAGCTGCAATAAAGATACAGCATCACAACATCATATATAAACAAGCTGCAATAAATATACAGCAGTTAGATATACAGCACCATTACATCATATATAAACAGGCTGCAATAAAGATACCGCAGTTAGGTATACAGCATCACAACATCATATATAAACAAGCTGAAATAAAGATACAGCAGTTAGGTATACAGCATCACTACATCATATATAAACAAGCTGCAATAAAGATACAACAGTTAGGTATACAGCATCACAACATCATATATAAACAAGCTGTAATAAAGATACAACAGTTAGGTATACAGCATCACTACATCATATATAAACAAGCTGTAATAAAGATACAACAGTTAGGTATACAGCATCACAACATCATATATAAACAGGCTGCAATAAAGATACAGCAGTTAGGTATACAGCATCACTACATCATATATAAACAAGCTGCAATAAAGATACAACAGTTAGGTATACAGCATCACAACATCATATATAAACAAGCTGTAATAAAGATACAACAGTTAGGTATACAGCATCACAACATCATATATAAACAAGCTGCAATAAAGATACAGCAGTTAGGTATACAGCATCACAACATCATATATAAACAAGCTGCAATAAAGATACAGCAGTTAGGTATACAGCATCACTACATCATATATAAACAAGCTGTAATAATGATACAACAGTTAGGTATACAGCATCACAACATCATATATAAATAAGCTGCAATAAAGATACAGCAGTTAGGTATACAGCATCACAATATCATATATAAACTAGCTGCAATAAAGATACAACAGTTAGGTATACAGCATCACAATATCATATATAAACAGGCTGCAATAAAGATACAGCAGTTAGGTATACAGCATCACTACATCATATATAAACAAGCTGCAATAAAGATACAGCATCACAACATCATATATAAACAAGCTGCAATAAAGATACAGCAGTTAGGTATACAGCATCACAACATCATATATAAACAAGCTGCAATAAAGATACAGCAGTTAGGTATACAGCATCACAACATCATATATAAACAAGCTGCAATAAATATACAACAGTTAGGTATACAGCATCACAACATCATATATAAACAAGCTGTAATAAAGATACAACAGTTAGGTATACAGCATCACTACATCATATATAAACAAGCTGTAATAAAGATACAACAGTTAGGTATACAGCATCACAACATCATATATAAACAAGCTGCAATAAAGATACAGCAGTTAGGTATACAGCATCACTACATCATATATAAACATGCTGCAATAAAGATATAGCAGTTAGGTATACAGCATCACTACAGCATATATAAACAAGCTACAATAAAGATACAACAGTTAGGTATACAGCATCACAACATTATATATAAACAAGCTGTAATAAAGATACAACAGTTAGGTATACAGCATCACAACATCATATATAAACAAGCTGCAATAAAGATACAGCAGTTAGGTATACAGCATCACAACATCATATGTAAACAAGCTGCAATAAAGATACAGCAGTTAGGTATACAGCATCACAACATCATATATAAACAAGCTGCAATAAAGATACAGCAGTTAGGTATACAGCATCACAGCATCATATATAAACAAGCTGCAATAAAGATACAGCAGTTAGGTATACAGCATCACAACATCATATATAAACAAGCTGCAATAAAGATACAGCAGTTAGGTATACAGCATCACAACATCATATATAAACAAGCTGCAATAAAGATACAGCAGTTAGGTATACAGCATCACAGCATCATATATAAACAAGCTGCAATAAAGATACAGCAGTTAGGTATACAGCATCACAACATCATATATAAACAAGCTGCAATAAAGATACAGCAGTTAGGTACACAGCATCACAACATCATATATAAACAAGCTGCAATAAAGATACAGCAGTTAGATATACAGCACCATTACATCATATATAAACAGGCTGCAATAAAGATACCGCAGTTAGGTATACAGCATCACAACATCATATATAAACAAGCTGCAATAAAGATACAGCATCACAACATCATATATAAACAAGCTGCAATAAATATACAGCAGTTAGATATACAGCACCATTACATCATATATAAACAGGCTGCAATAAAGATACCGCAGTTAGGTATACAGCATCACAACATCATATATAAACAAGCTGAAATAAAGATACAGCAGTTAGGTATACAGCATCACTACATCATATATAAACAAGCTGCAATAAAGATACAACAGTTAGGTATACAGCATCACAACATCATATATAAACAAGCTGTAATAAAGATACAACAGTTAGGTATACAGCATCACTACATCATATATAAACAAGCTGTAATAAAGATACAACAGTTAGGTATACAGCATCACAACATCATATATAAACAGGCTGCAATAAAGATACAGCAGTTAGGTATACAGCATCACTACATCATATATAAACAAGCTGCAATAAAGATACAACAGTTAGGTATACAGCATCACAACATCATATATAAACAAGCTGTAATAAAGATACAGCAGTTAGGTATACAGCATCACAACATCATATATAAACAAGCTGCAATAAAGATACAGCAGTTAGGTATACAGCATCACTACATCATATATAAACAAGCTGTAATAAAGATACAACAGTTAGGTATACAGCATCACAACATCATATATAAATAAGCTGCAATAAAGATACAGCAGTTAGGTATACAGCATCACAATATCATATATAAACTAGCTGCAATAAAGATACAACAGTTAGGTATACAGCATCACAATATCATATATAAACAGGCTGCAATAAAGATACAGCAGTTAGGTATACAGCATCACTACATCATATATAAACAAGCTGCAATAAAGATACAGCATCACAACATCATATATAAACAAGCTGCAATAAAGATACAGCAGTTAGGTATACAGCATCACAACATCATATATAAACAAGCTGCAATAAAGATACAGCAGTTAGGTATACAGCATCACAACATCATATATAAACAAGCTGCAATAAATATACAACAGTTAGGTATACAGCATCACAACATCATATATAAACAAGCTGTAATAAAGATACAACAGTTAGGTATACAGCATCACTACATCATATATAAACAAGCTGTAATAAAGATACAACAGTTAGGTATACAGCATCACAACATCATATATAAACAAGCTGCAATAAAGATACAGCAGTTAGGTATACAGCATCACTACATCATATATAAACATGCTGCAATAAAGATATAGCAGTTAGGTATACAGCATCACTACATCATATATAAACAAGCTACAATAAAGATACAACAGTTAGGTATACAGCATCACAACATCATATATAAACAAGCTGTAATAAAGATACAACAGTTAGGTATACAGCATCACTACATCATATATAAACAAGCTATAATAAAGATGCAGCAGTTAGGTATACAGCATCACAATATCATATATAAACAAGCTGCAATAAAGATACAGCAGTTAGGTATACAGCATCACAACATCATATATAAACAAGCTGCAATAAAGATACAACAGTTAGGTATACAACATCACAATATAATATATAAACAAGCTGCAATAAAGATACAACAGATAGTTATACAGCATCAGAATATCATATATAAACATGCTGCAATAAAGATACAACAGTTAGGTATACAGCATCACAATATCATATATAAACATGCTGCAATAAAGATACAACAGTTAGGTATACAGCATCACAATATCATATATAAACAAGCTGCAATAAAGATACAGCAGTTAGGTATACAACATCTCAATATCATATATAAACAAGCTGCAATAAAGATACAGCAGTTAGGTATACAGCATCACAACATCATATATAAACAAGCTGCAATAAAGTTACAGCAGTTAGGTATACAACATCACAATATCATATATAAACAAGCTGCAATACAGATATAGAAGTTAGGTATACAGCATCACTACATCATATATAAACAAGCTGCAATAAAGATACAACAGTTAGGTATACAGCATCACAATATCATATATAAACAAGCTGCAATAAAGATACAGCAGTTAGGTATACAGCATCACCACATCATATATAAACAAGCTGCAATAAAGATACAGCAGTTAGGTATACAGCATCACTACATCATATATAAACAAGCTGCAATAAAGATACAACAGTTAGGTATACAGCATCACAATATCATATATAAACAAGCTGCAATAAAGATACAGCAGTTAGGTATACAGCATCACAACATCATATATAAACAAGCTGCAATAAAGATACAACAGTTATACAGCATCACAACATCATATATAAACAAGCTGCAATAAAGATACAACAGTTAGGTATACAGCATCACAACATCATATATAAACAAGCTGCAATAAAGATACAACAGTTAGGTATACAGCATCACAATATCATATGTAAACAAGCTGCAATAAAGATACAGCAGTTAGGTATACAGCATCACAATATCATATATAAACACGCTGCAATAAAGATACAGCAGTTACGTTTACAGCATCACAACATCATATATAAACACGCTGCAATAAATATACAACAGCTAGGTATACAGCATCACAACATCATATATAAACATGCTGCAATAAAGATACAGCAGTTAGTTATACAGCATCACAATATCATATATAAACAAGCTGCAATAAAGATACAGCAGTTAGGTATACAGCATCACAACATCATATATAAACATGCTGCAATAAAGATACAACAATTAGGTATACAGCATCACAACATCATATATAAACAGGCTGCAATAAAGATACAGCAGTTAGGTATACAGCATCACAACATCATATATAAACAAGCTGCAATAAAGATACAGCAGTTAGGTATACAGCATCACTACATCATATATAAACAAGCTGCAATAAAGATACAGCAGTTAGGTATACAGCATCACAATATCATATATAAACAAGCTGCAATAAAGATACAGCAGTTAGGTATACAGCATCACAACATCATATGTAAACAAGCTGCAATAAAGATACAACAGTTAGGTATACAGCATCACAATATCATATATAAACATGCTGCAATAAAGATACAGCAGTTAGGTATACAGCATCACAACATCATATATAAACAAGCTGCAATAAAGATACAGCAGTTAGGTATACAGCATCACAATATCATATATAAACAAGCTGCAATAAAGATACAGCAGTTAGGTATACAGCATCACACCATCATATATAAACAAGCTGCAATAAAGATACAGCAGTTAGGTATACAGCATCACAATATCATATATAAACAAGCTGCAATAAAGATACAGCAGTTAGGTATACAGCATCACAACATCATATATAAACAGGCTGCAATAAAGATACAGCAGTTAGGTATACAGCATCACAACATCATATATAAACATGCTGCAATAAAGATACAACAGTTAGGTATACAGCATCACAATATCATATATAAACATGCTGCAATAAAGGTACAACAGTTAGGTACACAGCATCACAACATCATATATAAACACGCTGCACTAAAGATACAACAGTTAGGTACACAGCATCACAATATCATATATAAACAAGCTGCAATAAAGATACAGCAGTTAGGTATACAGCATCACAACATCATATATAAACAAGCTGCAATAAAGATACAGCAGTTAGGTATACAGCATCACAACATCATATATAAACAGGCTGCAATAAAGATACAGCAGTTAGGTATACAACATCACAACATCATATATAAACAAGCTGCAATAAAGATACAGCAGTTAGGTATACAGCATCACTACATCATATATAAACATGCTGCAATAAAGATACAGCAGTTAGGTATACAGCATCACAACATCATATATAAACAAGCTACAATAAAGATACAACAGTTAGTTATACAGCATCACAACATCATATATAAACAAGCTGCAATAAGGATACAACAGTTAGGTATACAGCATCACAACATCATATATAAATAAGCTGCAATAAAGATACAACAGTTAGGTATACAGCATCACAACATCATATATAAACAAGCTGCAATAAGGATACAACAGTTAGGTATACAGCATCACTACATCATATATAGACAAGCTGCAATAAATATACAACAGTTAGCTATACAGCATCACAACATCATATATAAACAAGCTGCAATAAAGATACAGCAGTTAGGTATACAGCATCATAGCATCATATATAAACATGCTACAATAAAGATACAACAGTTAGGTATACAGCATCACAACATCATATATAAACAAGCTGCAATAAAGATACAGCAGTTAGGTACACAGCATCACAATATCATATATAAACAAGCTGCAATAAAGATACAGCAGTTAGGTATACAGCATCACATCATCATATATAAACAAGTTGCAATAAAGATACAACAGTTAGGTATACAGCATCACAACATCATATATAAACAAGCTACAATAAAGATACAGCAGTTAGGTATACAGCATCACAATATCATATATAAACAAGCTGTAATAAAGATACAGCAGTTAGGTATACAGCATCACAATATCATATATAAACAAGCTGCAATAGAGATACAGCAGTTAGGTATACAGCATCACAACATCATATATAAACATGCTACAATAAAGATACAACAGTTAGGTATACAGCATCACAACATCATATATAAACAAGCTACAATAAAGATACAACAGTTAGGTATACAGCATCACAATATCATATATAAACAAGCTGCAATAAAGATACAGCAGTTAGGTATACAGCATCACAACATCATATATAAACAAGCTACAATAAAGATACAGCAGTTAGGTATACAGCATCACAACATCATATATAAACAAGCTACAATAAAGATACAGCAGTTAGGTATACAGCATCACTACATCATATATAAACACGCTGCAATAAAGATACAACAGTTAGGTATACAGCATCACAACATCATATATAAACAAGCTGCAATAAAGATAAAACAGTTAGGTATACAGCATCACAACATCATATATAAACAAACAGCAATAAAGATACAACAGTTAGGTATACAGCATCACAACATCATATATAAATAAGCTGCAATAAAGATACAACAGTTAGGTATACAGCATCACAACATCATATATAAACAAGTTGCAATAAAGATACAACAGTTAGGTATACAGCATCACAACATCATATATAAACAAGCTGCAATAAAGATACAACAGTTAGGTATACAGCATCACAACATCATATATAAACAAGCTGCAATAAAGATACAGCAGTTAGGTATACAGCATCACTACATCATATGTAAACAAGCTGCAATAAAGATACAGCAGTTACGTATACAGCATCACAATATCATATATAAACAAGCTGCAATAAAGATACAACAGTTAGGTATACAGCATCACAATATCTTATATAAACAAGCTGCAATAAAGATACAGCAGTTAGGTATACAGCATCACAACATCATATATAAACAAGCTGCAATAAAGATACAGCAGTTAGGTATACAGCATCACAATATCATATATAAACAAGCTGCAATAAAGATACAGCAGTTAGGTATACAGCATCACAATATCATTTATAAACAAGCTGCAATAAAGATACAGCAGTTAGTTATACATCATCACAACATCATATATAAACAAGCTGCAATAAAGATACAACAGTTAGGTATACAGCATCACAACATCATATATAAACAAGCTGCAATAAAGATACCGCAGTTAGGTATACAGCATCACAATATCATATATAAACATGCTGCAATAAAGATACAACAGTTAGGTATACAGCATCACAACATCATATATAAACAAGCTGCAATAAAGATACAGCAGTTAGGTATACAGCATCACAACATCATATATAAACAAGCTGCAATAAATATACAACAGTTAGGTATACAGCATCACAACATCATATATAAACAAGCTGCAATAAAGATACAACAGTTAGTTATACAGCATCAGAATATCATATATAAACATGCTGCAATAAAGATACAGCAGTTAGGTATACAGCATCACAATATCATATATAAACAAGCTGCAATAAAGATACAGCAGTTAGGTATACAACATCACAATATCATATATAAACAAGCTGCAATAAAGATATAGCAGTTAGGTATACAGCATCACCACATCATATATAAACAAGCTGCAATAAATATACAGCAGTTAGGTATACAGCATCACTACATCATATATAAACAAGCTGCAATAAAGATACAACAGTTAGGTATACAGCATCACAATATCATATATAAACAAGCTGCAATAAAGATACAGCAGTTAGGTATACAGGATCACAACATCATATATAAACAAGCTGCAATAAAGATACAACAGTTATACAGCATCAAAACATCATATATAAACAAGCTGCAATAAAGATACAACAGTTAGGTATACAGCATCACAACATCATATGTAAACAAGCTGCAATAAAGATACAACAGTTAGGTATACAGCATCACAATATCATATATAAACAAGCTGCAATAAAGATACAGCAGTTAGGTATACAGCATCACAATATCATATATAAACACGCTGCAATAAAGATACAGCAGTTACGTATACAGCATCACAACATCATATATAAACACGCTGCAATAAAGATACAACAGTTAGGTATATATAAACAAGCTGCAATAAAGATACAGCAGTTAGTTATACAGCATCACAACATCATATATAAACAAGCTGCAATAAAGATACAATAGTTAGGTATACAGCATCACAACATCATATATAAGCAAGCTGCAATAAAGATACAGCAGTTAGGTATACAGCATCACAACATCATATATAAACAAGCTGCAATAAAGATACAACAGTTAGGTATACAGCATCACAACATCATATATAAACAAGCTGCAATAAAGATACAACAGTTAGTTATACAGCATCAGAATATCATTTATAAACATGCTGCAATAAAGATACAGCAGTTAGGTATACAGCATCACAATATCATATATAAACAAGCTGCAATAAAGATACAGCAGTTAGGTATACAACATCACAATATCATATATAAACAAGCTGCAATAAAGATATAGCAGTTAGGTATACAGCATCACCACATCATATATAAACAAGCTGCAATAAATATACAGCAGTTAGGTATACAGCATCACTACATCATATATAAACAAGCTGCAATAAAGATACAACAGTTAGGTATACAGCATCACAATATCATATATAAACAAGCTGCAATAAAGATACAGCAGTTAGGTATACAGGATCACAACATCATATATAAACAAGCTGCAATAAAGATACAACAGTTATACAGCATCAAAACATCATATATAAACAAGCTGCAATAAAGATACAACAGTTAGGTATACAGCATCACAACATCATATGTAAACAAGCTGCAATAAAGATACAACAGTTAGGTATACAGCATCACAATATCATATATAAACAAGCTGCAATAAAGATACAGCAGTTAGGTATACAGCATCACAATATCATATATAAACACGCTGCAATAAAGATACAGCAGTTACGTATACAGCATCACAACATCATATATAAACACGCTGCAATAAAGATACAACAGTTAGGTATACAGCATCACAACATCATATATAAGGGGAATGAAAGGTAGCAGAGTCTCCTGTAATGGAGTTAAGGGATGAGCTGACAGGCTAGTGGAAAATCCCAGTGCAGTGTAGTAGCAACAATGTTGCAAGGTGAGGGGAGGTCTTAGGCTCACCTAATATAAAGGAAGTTCTGGAACAATCTGGCCTCTTCCACCTGGGATTTTGCAAGGAGAAAGTTTTGCCATTCTTCAAGTGAAAATGTCTAGGTCCAGGAGAAGTGCTGCGGTGCCCATTCGCTTCAGGGAGTCCCCTAGGAGATCCTCGAGGAGTGCACCTGTAATTGAAGAGGAAGATGAGGATGTGGTGCCACCAACTCCGGAAAAAACAAGGCCAGTATCCTCTGCTTTGATTCCTAATGTTGTGGTAATTAACCCCCCAGCCCCTGAGCTTGCACCCGCCGGGCCCGGTGCTGTTATGGTTGCGGGACAGGCGGGTGCAGTGAGCACTGGCCCATCTGGCCTGGACACGGCTCTGGAGGCGGGCCTGGGGGCCCTTACGGCCTCCGGAATGTCTCCTGAGGCGGCGGCGGCCATTGTGGGCATGTTTAAGGCCCTCACGGCCGCTGTGCTGCCTCCGGTGGCAGGCCGGGTGGAACCGGGGCCTACCGCCCCTCATCATCCCCCTTTTGTGGGCCAGGGGCCTAGCGACCCTCATCAGGCAGGGCCCAGTATTGAAAATCATCCGGCCGGGTCCCTAGGGCCCGGCCCGGATGCCTCATTGGTGGCTCAGTCGGCTACTGGAGCGGGGCCTGCGGGTCCTCGCCCACTCACCAGACCGCCGCTTTCATTGGTGGCTCAGTCGGAGCCTGCAACTACCAGTGCAGGCTCCGGTTGCGGCCTTGCGTCCGCCGCGTCCATTTCCGGCCGGTCAGGTGACACGCGTGACGTCACTTCCGGCGCCGCGGTAGTCACACGGCCGGAACCTGGATCGGAGGGACGCATTCAGCGAGCGCGCAAGAGGCCTAGCCGGGTACTCTCCACAGGTGAGGGGGGAGTATCCGGGCGGGCCTGCTCCGCTGCGCGACACTCTGCAATAGCTAGCATGGCAAACAGAGCAAGTCTCTTACAGAGGGGCCGCGGCGTGCAGAGAGGGAGGCTCAGGGGGTCCAATGTTAACAAGCAGGCTTATGGGAGAGCTAGAAGCGCATTGCTGGAGCGCCAGTGGTATAACAGGGGGGGTGCCAGCAGCAACTATGTACCCCAAACAAGGGAGAATGCGCCCACTGATGGGGCACAGGGCGAGTCGCTATGCACAATAACTGCAGGGGTCCAGGGAGGCCAAGGGCTTGTTGCTGCAGGTGCTCAGAGCGTTCATTCAGTCAGGGAGCGCGTGGTCAGAGAATCCTCCTATGTGGCAGGGCCAGCGAATGAATGGAGTGGTGATATGAATGACGAGAGGGCTAGAGGGGTCCCAGACAGGGCCGGGGGCAGTACTTCTACCCCGATTGGGGGCGGCAGTCAAGGGGGACACATGGCTGGCCTGGATACTCCCCTCTTGTTTGTTTCTCCCCCACAGGACATGGTGCCTACACCGCAGAGGACAGAGGGCTCGGGTACAACGGGAGTAGGACTATCTGTACAGCCGTCAGGCGGATCAGTGGCAGCTGCACCAGGAATATCTACCCCTTCAACATCGGCAGTTGGTGAGAGAAATGTATTTAATTTGTCACGCATCACTGACACCGACTATAGCACTGATTCAGACTCAGATGGTGGGAAGAAATTAGGGCTTAACAGTAAGGGGCAGCGTCGCATGTTCAAAATGTTAAGGCTATTGGTGGCTGAGCGTAATCAGGCTAGAGGTTTAGGTAGCATGGAGCAGCCTGCGCCGATAGCGGGGCAAAGCACAGCGGCAATATCCAAGGGCACTGGCCAGGGAGGCGAGAGCGCTGCGCAGCTGCAGGACATGTCAGTCAGTACCAGGAGGGTGGCGTTGCAGGGGGACTCTTATCCCTGCAAGATCCACTGCCTCCATGCACATCTCAAACCCAAGACGGTACAGAAAATCCGCGATCATAAATACGTCAATATGTTCGAGCTGTCCCTTGAGGCGCAGCGAGACAAAGAGCGTAGTGAGGATGGGACTGGGCCAAAGAAGATCCAGCGCCCAGATACATTTGAGGAGTGGAGGAAGTGCTTTCGGGTATTCTCCTCCTGCTACATCGAACAGAGGCCGGAGGCCGCGGTTGATGTAATTAAGTACGCGGAAATCATTGAATGTATCTATAATAGATATGGGGAAGGCATGTGGCGTGCTTATGATAGCGAATTTAGGCGGAAGATGGTTGGTAACCCGGTCTTGAACTTTGGGGTAAAAGACTTGGACCTGTGGTCCCTGCTCATACCGGAAAAGGGGGGGGCAGGAGTTTCCTTGCTGTGGTCAGGGCTCCAGAGGCCAACGGGCCCCATCAAGCGGAGAGGCAGGGAGTGCTGGAAGTACAATGAGAAGCAGTGTGACAAAGGAGCTTCCTGTTCCTTTCGGCATGCTTGCATGTACTGCAGCGGTCAACACCCAGGTGTTGAATGCCCGAAGCGGAGGGACGGAGGAGCCTTCCGTGGGGCAAAATCGGGGGGGGCTGGACAAAAGAGCTCCAACACCCCTGAAGCTGGACGCCATTAGACCTTGGCTGGCGGCCTACCCAGACAGGGTGTCGGCTGCCAACCTACTAGCGGGGATTGGCGAAGGTTTCAAGATACCAACATTGGGGTTGGTAATGGGGTCCTCGTCGCACAAGAATCTGAAGTCGGCTTACGAAATGCCGGGCGAAGTTAGGGCGAAACTGAGCAAAGAAATTGCTCTGGGAAGATTTGCTGGTCCATTTGAACAACCTCCCATCCCTGACCTGGTTATTTCCCCTTTAGGGGTGGTTCCCAAAAAGGAACCAGGGAAGTTCCGCCTGATTCAGCATTTGTCCTATCCGAAAGGGGGTTCCGTCAATGACGCAATAGACCCACTGATAAGCTCGGTGTCTTACCAATCGTTTGACCAGGCGTTGGAATTGGTGGTGGCGGCGGGTCCGGGCGCGCTGCTAGCCAAAATGGACATCGAATCTGCCTTTCGGTTACTCCCCATACACCCAGCATCTTTCAGACTGATGGGGTGTAAATTCGAGGGGAATTATTTTGTAGACAAATGCTTGCCCATGGGTTGCTCGCTATCGTGTGCTTATTTTGAAGAGTTTAGCTCATTCTTGCACTGGGCCATTATCACGGCGGCCGGCGGGGGAATAGTCGCTCATTATCTGGACGACTTCCTGCTGGTTGGCGCCGCGAACACACGCGAATGCGATCGACTGATCGCAGTAATGCGTAGGCTAATGTCGAAATTTGGAGTGCCACTGGCTGAGGAAAAAACACAGGGCCCCTGTACAAGACTCACGTACTTGGGGATCGAAATTGACACTGCTGCAAGGCTATGTCGTCTCCCAGCCGATAAGGTGGAAGCAATGCTCTCGGCGGTGCGCAAAGCCAGGGCAGCGAAGAGCATGCCCCTGAGGGAGCTTCAGTCAGTGCTAGGCTTACTCAACTTCGCGTGCAAAATTATACCCATGGGTCGCGTGTTTAACAGGAGGATGGAAGCTTTACTTTCCAGTCCGCACGGCACACGTAAAGTGTCGGTTTCGGAAGACATGCGGGAAGATTTGAAGGTATGGGATCTCTTCCTGCAAGGCTTCAATGGAACACTGCTGTGGCGCGCTCCTAGGGTTTCCAGTCAGACAGTGCACCTGCTGACGGATGCAGCTGGAGCAGCAGGTTATGGCGCCTATTTGGATGGGCAATGGAGCGCCGAGCCATGGCCCTTGTCATGGGTCCGAGCCGGACTGACAAGGAACTTGACACTTCTGGAGCTCTTTCCCATAGTTGTGGCTATGGAGCTCTGGGGGCCGGCGTTAAAAGATCGCTACATAGTGTTTTGGACGGACAACGCTAGCGTTGTGTTCGCCATAAATAGGTTGTCTGCGTCGTCACCGGTAGTTGTTAGGTACTTGCGACAGCTAGTGCTGAGGTGCTTGCAATACAATATTCAGTTTTCCGCGAGGCACGTTCCCGGGGTCAACAACACCCTGGCGGACGCACTCTCGAGGTTTCAATGGGAACAGTTTCGCAGACTGGCCCCTAACGCAGCAGCAGTTGGCTTACCTTGTCCCCACTCTATTTGGCAGTTGGGGGGCAGGGAGGTCCATAGGGCACCTAGTGAGGGCATCCCTGGCGCCGAACACGTGGAGAGCTTATTCACAGCACTGGGGCGAGTGGGTAAGTTACTGTCACGAACAGGGCGCAGCGCCGGAAAGGGTCTCGAGGGATCTGTTCTTGGAGTGGCTGGCAGAGAAACACGGGCAAGGGACTTCGAAGGGCGCTATATCCAATAGAATAGCTGCAATCTCCTTCTTTTGCAATATGCTAGAGTGGCCCAATATCACGAAAGGTTTCCTGGTGAAGCGCGCGAACCTGTCACATTTTGTAGGCTAGCCAGGCTGGTGGACGCAATCGAGGGCATTTGCGTCGAACCCGGCGAAAGAGAACTGTTTCAGTGCGCATTCTCCTTGGCGTTCTTTGCGGCCCTCAGGCCGGGCGAGCTGGTCGCAACCTCAAAGGATGCGGTTAACACGGGTATGCAGTTGGCTCATGTCAAACTGGCGGGCGATAATTTGTTATTGTTTATCCCGCACTCGAAGACTGACCAGGAGGGGAAAGGGGTGTGGATCACTCTGACTCCCTCAGCATCGGGCGTCTGCCCGGTTGTGAGTACAAGGGCCTACATGGCGCA
The DNA here is from genome assembly GCF_027579735.1 of Bombina bombina. Taxonomy (NCBI): domain Eukaryota; kingdom Metazoa; phylum Chordata; class Amphibia; order Anura; family Bombinatoridae; genus Bombina; species Bombina bombina. The sequence continues at coordinate 1,261,965,659 of NC_069501.1, read as the reverse complement.
GCGACCGCGGGGCCCCGCCCAGTTCTTAGTGCATTCCGACGGATCGAATCTCTCCCGGTACCAGTTTGCGGCTGTGCTCAGAAAGGTAGCGCTTGCAGCAGGTTTGGGGAACTGTAGAATCACCCCCCATTCCTTCCGAATAGGGGCTGCCACCAGCGCGGCGGCGCTAGGTTGGAAGGGAGAACGCATACAGAAGTTGGGCAGATGGAGGTCCCAATGTTACAAGTCTTACGTGCGCCCCCCAGCTGAGGCGTAGGGGGTATTCGGTGTAGGAGTAAGGAAACAGGCGTTTTACAGTTGTTCTGGTTGTGTTGTTTAATTTTAGTCTAAGGTGATTGACTATGTAATCCGTTTTTCAGGTGTGGCTACAGGTCCTTCTCGCATCTGGATAATAGGGCACTCCTACGTGCACTGGGCGGCACTGAAGGCCCATTCTCTTCCTGAGGGGCAGCAGTTGGGGATTCCGACGTCTAAGGCATCAATACGGTGGTTGGGCCGTAGAGGCTTACAGTGGGATGGTTTGCCTGCCCTCCTCCAGAATGCCAGACATAGATGGGGACAGCCCCACATCATCCTCCTTCACATGGGGGGAAATGATATAGGGAGTGCACCGGCTCTGGACCTCATCAATGCGATGAGGTCGGATGTCAAGTGGATCTGTACCACGTTCCCGGGGGTTAGGCTGGCTTGGTCCAACATAATCCCCCGGCTGCGTTGGAGATATTTTCCCACACCTAGGATAGCATATAGGGTTAGAAAAAAAGTTAACAGGGAGCTGGGTAGAGCAGTACTAGAGGTAGGGGGTTTTGTGGTCCGCCATGAACTGATCTCAGCGGACAAAAAAGGGCTGTATCGCCCGGACGGGGTGCACCTGTCCGACGAAGGGCTGGTGATCTTCCTGGTGGACCTCAAAACGGCTCTGGTTAGTAATATTTAGCGGGTGGCGGCAAGAGCCCGGTTTATGTGGGAGTGCCTGTCTCTTGTGGCGGGAGGTCGTAGCCATCAACAATTGAGGGCGGAGTCTGCAGAGGTGACAGTCGGGCTAATGGGCGGGGGTGATGTCCTCAGGTCGTGACCTGGGGGGCCCCGCCCCGCGGGTCTGCTGGCTGAAGATCCTTTAGGACGTCCGCGCCTATTAGACGGAATGGGGTGGGGCCACATTTGCGCCCCACCCTTGGCATTTGCAATTCCACAACATCTGGCTGCGACCTCTTGTCATATGGAGCTAATAGTTTACTAGGCCTCGAATGCCGCCACAGGTTAAATATTTGAATGACTTCCGTTGAAGTCAAGTTAATATTTGTTAATAAATATGACCATCGTTATGGTCTTTAAATCCCAGCTATCTGTGTCGTGTCTTTATTTATAAGTTAAGTAGTTATGTTAAGTTGTTTTTGTAAGGGGTTGGAACTACCAGATACAGCATCAGCCCTTAACAAGCTGCAATAAAGATACAGCAGTTAGTTATACAGCATCACAATATCATATATAAACAAGCTGCAATAAATATACAGCAGTTAGGTATACAGCATCACAACATCATATATAAACATGCTGCAATAAAGATACAACAGTTAGGTATACAGCATCACAACATCATATATAAACAAGCTACAATAAAGATACAGCAGTTAGGTATACAGCATCACAACATCATATATAAACAAGCTACAATAAAGATACAGCAGTTAGGTATACAGCATCACTACATCATATATAAACACGCTGCAATAAAGATACAATAGTTAGGTATACAGCATCACAACATCATATATAAACAAGCTGCAATAAAGATACAACAGTTAGGTATACAGCATCACAACATCATATATAAACAAACAGCAATAAAGATACAACAGTTAGGTGTACAGCATCACAACATCATATATAAATAAGCTGCAATAAAGATACAACAGTTAGGTATACAGCATCACAACATCATATATAAACAAGCTGCAATAAAGATACAACAGGTATACAGCATCACAACATCATATATAAACAAGCTGCAATAAAGATACAATAGTTAGGTATACAGCATCACAACATCATATATAAGCAAGCTGCAATAAAGATACAGCAGTTAGGTATACAGCATCACAATATCATATATAAACAAGCTGCAATAAAGATACAGCAGTTAGGTATACAGCATCACAATATCATATATAAACAAGCTGCAATAAAGATACAGCAGTTAGTTATACAGCATCACAACATCATATATAAACAAGCTGCAATAAAGATACAACAGTTAGGTATACAGCATCACAACATCATATATAAACAAGCTGCAATAAAGATACAACAGTTAGGTATACAGCATCACTACATCATATATAAACAAGCTGCAATAAAGATACAGCAGTTAGTTATACAGCATCACATCATCATATATAAACAAGCTGCAATAAAGATACAACAGTTAGGTATACAGCATCACAACATCATATATAAACAAGCTGCAATAAAGATACCGCAGTTAGGTATACAGCATCACAATATCATATATAAACATGCTGCAATAAAGATACAACAGTTAGGTATACAGCATCACAACATCATATATAAACAAGCTGCAATAAAGATACAGCAGTTAGGTATACAGCATCACAACATCATATATAAACAAGCTGCAATAAAGATACAACAGTTAGGTATTCAGGATCACAACATCATATATAAACAAGCTGCAATAAAGATACAACAGTTAGGTATACAGCATCACAACATCATATATAAACAAGCTGCAATAAAGATACAGCAGTTAGGTACACAGCATCACAATATCATATATAAACAAGCTGCAATAAAGATACAGCAGTTAGGTATACAGCATCACAATATCATATATAAACAAGCTGCAATAAAGATACAGCAGTTAGGTATACAGCATCACAACATCATATATAAACAAGCTGCAATAAAGATACAGCAGTTAGGTATACAGCATCACAACATCATATATAAACAAGCTGCAATAAAGATACAACAGGTATACAGCATCACAACGTCATATATAAACAAGCTGCAATAAAGATACAACAGTTAGGTATACAGCATCACAACATCATATATAAGCAAGCTGCAATAAAGATACAGCAGTTAGGTATACAGCATCACAACATCATATATAAACAAGCTGCAATAAAGATACAACAGTTAGGTATACAGCATCACAATATCATATATAAACAAGCTGCAATAAAGATACAGCAGTTAGGTATACAGCATCACAATATCATATATAAACACGCTGCAATAAAGATACAGCAGTTACATATACAGCATCACAACATCATATATAAACACGCTGCAATAAAGATACAACAGTTAGGTATACAGCATCACAACTTCATATATAAACAAGCTGCAATAAAGATACAGCAGTTAGTTATACAGCATCACAATATCATATATAAACAAGCTGCAATAAATATACAGCAGTTAGGTATACAGCATCACAACATCATATATAAACATGCTGCAATAAAGATACAACAGTTAGGTATACAGCATCACAACATCATATATAAACAAGCTACAATAAAGATACAGCAGTTAGGTATACAGCATCACAACATCATATATAAACAAGCTACAATAAAGATACAGCAGTTAGGTATACAGCATCACTACATCATATATAAACAAGCTGCAATAAAGATACAACAGTTAGGTATACAGCATCACAACATCATATATAAACAAACAGCAATAAAGATACAACAGTTAGGTATACAGCATCACAACATCATATATAAATAAGCTGCAATAAAGATACAACAGTTAGGTATACAGCATCACAACATCATATATAAACAAGCTGCAATAAAGATACAACAGGTATACAGCATCACAACATCATATATAAACAAGCTGCAATAAAGATACAACAGTTAGGTATACAGCATCACAACATCATATATAAACAAGCTGCAATAAAGATACAGCAGTTAGGTATACAGCATCACTACATCATATGTAAACAAGCTGCAATAAAGATACAGCAGTTACGTATACAGCATCACAATATCATATATAAACAAGCTGCAATAAAGATACAACAGTTAGGTATACAGCATCACAATATCATATATAAACAAGCTGCAATAAAGATACAGCAGTTAGGTATACAGCATCACAACATCATATATAAACAAGCTGCAATAAAGATACAGCAGTTAGGTATACAGCATCACAATATCATATATAAACAAGCTGCAATAAATATACAGCAGTTAGGTATACAGCATCACAACATCATATATAAACAAGCTGCAATAAAGATACAGCAGTTAGGTATACAGCATCACAATATCATATATAAACAAGCTGCAATAAAGATACAGCAGTTAGGTATACAGCATCACAACATCATAAATAAACAAGCTGCAATAAAGATACAGCAGTTAGGTACACAGCATCACAACATCATATATAAACAAGCTGCAATAAAGATACAGCAGTTAGTTATACAGCATCACAACATCATATATAAACAAGCTGCAATAATGATACAACAGTTAGGTATACAGCATCACTACATCATATATAAACAAGCTGCAATAAAGATACAACAGTTAGGTATACAGCATCACAACATCATATATAAACAAGCTGCAATAAAGATACAGCAGTTAGGTACACAGCATCACAATATCATATATAAACAAGCTGCAATAAAGATACAACAGTTAGGTATACAGCATCACAACATCATATATAAACAAGCTGCAATAAAGATACAGCAGTTAGGTATACAGCATCACAACATCATATATAAACAAGCTGCAATAAAGATACAACAGTTAGGTATACAGCATCACAACTTCATATATAAACAAGCTGCAATAAAGATACAACAGTTAGTTATACAGCATCAGAATATCATATATAAACATGCTGCAATAAAGATACAGCAGTTAGGTATACAGCATCGCAACATCATATATAAACAAGCTGCAATAAAGATACAACAGTTAGGTATACAGCATCAATACATTATATATAAAAAAGCTGCAATAAAGATACAGCAGTTAGGTATACAGCATCACAACATCATATATAAACAAGCTGCAATAAAGATACAACAGTTAGGTATACAGCATCACAATATCATATATAAACAAGCTGCAATAAAGATACAGCAGTTAGGTATACAGCATCACAATATCATATATAAACACGCTGCAATAAAGATACAGCAGTTACATATACAGCATCACAACATCATATATAAACACGCTGCAATAAAGATACAACAGTTAGGTATACAGCATCACAACTTCATATATAAACAAGCTGCAATAAAGATACAGCAGTTAGTTATACAGCATCACAATATCATATATAAACAAGCTGCAATAAATATACAGCAGTTAGGTATACAGCATCACAACATCATATATAAACAAGCTGCAATAAAGATACAACAGTTAGGTATACAGCATCACAACATCATATATAAACAAGCTACAATAAAGATACAGCAGTTAGGTATACAGCATCACAACATCATATATAAACAAGCTACAATAAAGATACAGCAGTTAGGTATACAGCATCACTACATCATATATAAACAAGCTGCAATAAAGATACAACAGTTAGGTATACAGCATCACAACATCATATATAAACAAACAGCAATAAAGATACAACAGTTAGGTATACAGCATCACAACATCATATATAAATAAGCTGCAATAAAGATACAACAGTTAGGTATACAGCATCACAACATCATATATAAACAAGCTGCAATAAAGATACAACAGGTATACAGCATCACAACATCATATATAAACAAGCTGCAATAAAGATACAACAGTTAGGTATACAGCATCACAACATCATATATAAACAAGCTGCAATAAAGATACAGCAGTTAGGTATACAGCATCACTACATCATATGTAAACAAGCTGCAATAAAGATACAGCAGTTACGTATACAGCATCACAATATCATATATAAACAAGCTGCAATAAAGATACAACAGTTAGGTATACAGCATCACAATATCATATATAAACAAGCTGCAATAAAGATACAGCAGTTAGGTATACAGCATCACAACATCATATATAAACAAGCTGCAATAAAGATACAGCAGTTAGGTATACAGCATCACAATATCATATATAAACAAGCTGCAATAAAGATACAGCAGTTAGGTATACAGCATCACAATATCATATATAAACAAGCTGCAATAAAGATACAGCAGTTAGTTATACAGCATCACAACATCATATATAAACAAGCTGCAATAAAGATACAACAGTTAGGTATACAGCATCACAACATCATATATAAACAAGCTGCAATAAAGATACAACAGTTAGGTATACAGCATCACTACATCATATATAAACAAGCTGCAATAAAGATACAGCAGTTAGTTATACAGCATCACAACATCATATATAAACAAGCTGCAATAAAGATACAACAGTTAGGTATACAGCATCACAACATCATATATAAACAAGCTGCAATAAAGATACCGCAGTTAGGTATACAGCATCACAATATAATATATAAACATGCTGCAATAAAGATACAGCAGTTAGATATACAGCATCACAACATCATATATAAACAAGCTGCAATAAAGATACAACAGTTAGGTATACAGCATCACAACATCATATATAAACAAGCTGCAATAAAGATACAGCAGTTAGGTACACAGCATCACAATATCATATATAAACAAGCTGCAATAAAGATACAGCAGTTAGGTATACAGCATCACAATATCATATATAAACAAGCTGCAATAAAGATACAGCAGTTAGGTACACAGCATCACAATATCATATATAAACAAGCTGCAATAAAGATACAGCAGTTAGGTATACAGCATCACAATATCATATATAAACAAGCTGCAATAAAGATATAGCAGTTAGGTACACAGCATCACAATATCATATATAAACAAGCTGCAATAAAGATACAGCAGTTAGGTATACAGCATCACAATATCATATATAAACAAGCTGCAATAAAGATACAGCAGTTACATATACAGCATCACAACATCATATATAAACACGCTGCAATAAAGATACAACAGTTAGGTATACAGCATCACAACATCATATATAAACATGCTGCAATAAAGATACAGCAGTTAGTTATAGAGCATCACAATATCATATATAAACAAGCTGCAATAAATATACAGCAGTTAGGTATACAGCATCACAACATCATATATAAACATGCTGCAATAAAGATACAACAGTTAGGTATACAGCATCACAACATCATATATAAACAAGCTACAATAAAGATACAGCAGTTAGGTATACAGCATCACAACATCATATATAAACAAGCTACAATAAAGATACAGCAGTTAGGTATACAGCATCACTACATCATATATAAACACGCTGCAATAAAGATACAATAGTTAGGTATACAGCATCACAACATCATATATAAACAAGCTGCAATAAAGATACAACAGTTAGGTATACAGCATCACAACATCATATATAAACAAACAGCAATAAAGATACAACAGTTAGGTATACAGCATCACAACATCATATATAAATAAGCTGCAATAAAGATACAACAGTTAGGTATACAGCATCACAACATCATATATAAACAAGCTGCAATAAAGATACAACAGGTATACAGCATCACAACATCATATATAAACAAGCTGCAATAAAGATACAAAAGTTAGGTATACAGCATCACAACATCATATATAAACAAGCTGCAATAAAGATACAGCAGTTAGGTATACAGCATCACTACATCATATGTAAACAAGCTGCAATAAAGATACAGCAGTTACGTATACAGCATCACAATATCATATATAAACAAGCTGCAATAAAGATACAACAGTTAGGTATACAGCATCACAATATCATATATAAACAAGCTGCAATAAAGATACAGCAGTTAGGTATACAGCATCACAACATCATATATAAACAAGCTGCAATAAAGATACAGCAGTTAGGTATACAGCATCACAATATCATATATAAACAAGCTGCAATAAAGATACAGCAGTTAGGTATACAGCATCATAATATCATATATAAACAAGCTGCAATAAAGATACAGCAGTTAGTTATACAGCATCACAACATCATATATAAACAAGCTGCAATAAAGATACAACAGTTAGGTATACAGCATCACAACATCATATATAAACAAGCTGCAATAAAGATACAAGAGTTAGGTATACAGCATCACTACATCATATATAAACAAGCTGCAATAAAGATACAGCAGTTAGTTATACAGCATCACAACATCATATATAAACAAGCTGCAATAAAGATACAACAGTTAGGTATACAGCATCACAACATCATATATAAACAAGCTGCAATAAAGATACCGCAGTTAGGTATACAGCATCACAATATCATATATAAACATGCTGCAATAAAGATACAACAGTTAGGTATACAGCATCACAACATCATATATAAACAAGCTGCAATAAAGATACAGCAGTTAGGTATACAGCATCACAACATCATATATAAACACGCTGCAATAAAGATACAACAGTTAGGTATTCAGGATCACAACATCATATATAAACAAGCTGCAATAAAGATACAACAGTTAGGTATACAGCATCACAACATCATATATAAACAAGCTGCAATAAAGATACAGCAGTTAGGTACACAGCATCACAATATCATATATAAACAAGCTGCAATAAAGATACAGCAGTTAGGTATACAGCATCACAATATCATATATAAACAAGCTGCAATAAAGATACAACAGTTAGGTATACAGCATCACAACATCATATATAAACAAGCTGCAATAAAGATACAACAGTTAGGTATACAGCATCACAACATCATATATAAACAAGCTGCAATAAATATACAGCAGTTAGGTATACAGCATCACAATATCATATATAAACAAGCTGCAATAAAGATACAGCAGTTAGGTATACAGCATCACAACATCATATATAAACAAGCTGCAATAAAGATACAGCAGTTAGTTATACAGCATCACAACATCATATGTAAACAAGCTGCAATAAAGATACAGCAGTTAGGTACACAGCATCACAATATCATATATAAACAAGCTGCAATAAAGATACAGCAGTTAGGTACACAGCATCACAACATCATATATAAACAAGCTGCAATAAAGATACAGCAGTTAGGTATACAGCATCACAATATCATATATAAACAAGCTGCAATAAAGATACAGCAGTTAGGTATACAGCATCACAACATCATATATAAACAAGCTGCAATAAAGATACAACAGTTAGGTATACAGCATCACTACATTATATATAAAAAAGCTGCAATAAAGATACAGCAGTTAGGTATACAGCATCACAACATCATATATAAACAAGCTGCAATAAAGATACAGCAGTTAGGTATACAGCATCACAATATCATATATAAACAAGCTGCAATAAAGATACAACAGTTAGGTATACAACATCACAATATCATATATAAACAAGCTGCAATAAAGATACAGCAGTTAGGTACACAGCATCACAATATCATATATAAACAAGCTGCAATAAAGATACAACAGTTAGGTATACAGCATCACAACATCATATATAAACAAGCTGCAATAAAGATACAGCAGTTAGGTATACAGCATCACAACATCATATATAAACAAGCTGCAATAAAGATACAACAGTTAGGTATACAGCATCACAACATCATATATAAACAAGCTGCAATAAAGATACAACAGTTAGTTATACAGCATCAGAATATCATATATAAACATGCTGCAATAAAGATACAGCAGTTAGGTATACAGCATCGCAACATCATATATAAACAAGCTGCAATAAAGATACAACAGTTAGGTATACAGCATCAATACATTATATATAAAAAAGCTGCAATAAAGATACAGCAGTTAGGTATACAGCATCACAACATCATATATAAACAAGCTGCAATAAAGATACAACAGTTAGGTATACAGCATCACAATATCATATATAAACAAGCTGCAATAAAGATACAGCAGTTAGGTATACAGCATCACAATATCATATATAAACACGCTGCAATAAAGATACAGCAGTTACATATACAGCATCACAACATCATATATAAACACGCTGCAATAAAGATACAACAGTTAGGTATACAGCATCACAACTTCATATATAAACAAGCTGCAATAAAGATACAGCAGTTAGTTATACAGCATCACAATATCATATATAAACAAGCTGCAATAAATATACAGCAGTTAGGTATACAGCATCACAACATCATATATAAACATGCTGCAATAAAGATACAACAGTTAGGTATACAGCATCACAACATCATATATAAACAAGCTACAATAAAGATACAGCAGTTAGGTATACAGCATCACAACATCATATATAAACAAGCTACAATAAAGATACAGCAGTTAGGTATACAGCATCACTACATCATATATAAACAAGCTGCAATAAAGATACAACAGTTAGGTATACAGCATCACAACATCATATATAAACAAACAGCAATAAAGATACAACAGTTAGGTATACAGCATCACAACATCATATATAAATAAGCTGCAATAAAGATACAACAGTTAGGTATACAGCATCACAACATCATATATAAACAAGCTGCAATAAAGATACAACAGGTATACAGCATCACAACATCATATATAAACAAGCTGCAATAAAGATACAACAGTTAGGTATACAGCATCACAACATCATATATAAACAAGCTGCAATAAAGATACAGCAGTTAGGTATACAGCATCACTACATCATATGTAAACAAGCTGCAATAAAGATACAGCAGTTACGTATACAGCATCACAATATCATATATAAACAAGCTGCAATAAAGATACAACAGTTAGGTATACAGCATCACAATATCATATATAAACAAGCTGCAATAAAGATACAGCAGTTAGGTATACAGCATCACAACATCATATATAAACAAGCTGCAATAAAGATACAGCAGTTAGGTATACAGCATCACAATATCATATATAAACAAGCTGCAATAAAGATACAGCAGTTAGGTATACAGCATCACAATATCATATATAAACAAGCTGCAATAAAGATACAGCAGTTAGTTATACAGCATCACAACATCATATATAAACAAGCTGCAATAAAGATACAACAGTTAGGTATACAGCATCACAACATCATATATAAACAAGCTGCAATAAAGATACAACAGTTAGGTATACAGCATCACTACATCATATATAAACAAGCTGCAATAAAGATACAGCAGTTAGTTATACAGCATCACAACATCATATATAAACAAGCTGCAATAAAGATACAACAGTTAGGTATACAGCATCACAACATCATATATAAACAAGCTGCAATAAAGATACCGCAGTTAGGTATACAGCATCACAATATCATATATAAACATGCTGCAATAAAGATACAGCAGTTAGATATACAGCATCACAACATCATATATAAACAAGCTGCAATAAAGATACAACAGTTAGGTATACAGCATCACAACATCATATATAAACAAGCTGCAATAAAGATACAGCAGTTAGGTACACAGCATCACAATATCATATATAAACAAGCTGCAATAAAGATACAGCAGTTAGGTATACAGCATCACAATATCATATATAAACAAGCTGCAATAAAGATACAGCAGTTAGGTACACAGCATCACAATATCATATATAAACAAGCTGCAATAAAGATACAGCAGTTAGGTATACAGCATCACAATATCATATATAAACAAGCTGCAATAAAGATACAGCAGTTAGGTACACAGCATCACAATATCATATATAAACAAGCTGCAATAAAGATACAGCAGTTAGGTATACAGCATCACAATATCATATATAAACAAGCTGCAATAAAGATACAGCAGTTACATATACAGCATCACAACATCATATATAAACACGCTGCAATAAAGATACAACAGTTAGGTATACAGCATCACAACATCATATATAAACATGCTGCAATAAAGATACAGCAGTTAGTTATAGAGCATCACAATATCATATATAAACAAGCTGCAATAAATATACAGCAGTTAGGTATACAGCATCACAACATCATATATAAACATGCTGCAATAAAGATACAACAGTTAGGTATACAGCATCACAACATCATATATAAACAAGCTACAATAAAGATACAGCAGTTAGGTATACAGCATCACAACATCATATATAAACAAGCTACAATAAAATACAGCAGTTAGGTATACAGCATCACTACATCATATATAAACACGCTGCAATAAAGATACAATAGTTAGGTATACAGCATCACAACATCATATATAAACAAGCTGCAATAAAGATACAACAGTTAGGTATACAGCATCACAACATCATATATAAACAAACAGCAATAAAGATACAACAGTTAGGTATACAGCATCACAACATCATATATAAATAAGCTGCAATAAAGATACAACAGTTAGGTATACAGCATCACAACATCATATATAAACAAGCTGCAATAAAGATACAACAGGTATACAGCATCACAACATCATATATAAACAAGCTGCAATAAAGATACAAAAGTTAGGTATACAGCATCACAACATCATATATAAACAAGCTGCAATAAAGATACAGCAGTTAGGTATACAGCATCACTACATCATATGTAAACAAGCTGCAATAAAGATACAGCAGTTACGTATACAGCATCACAATATCATATATAAACAAGCTGCAATAAAGATACAACAGTTAGGTATACAGCATCACAATATCATATATAAACAAGCTGCAATAAAGATACAGCAGTTAGGTATACAGCATCACAACATCATATATAAACAAGCTGCAATAAAGATACAGCAGTTAGGTATACAGCATCACAATATCATATATAAACAAGCTGCAATAAAGATACAGCAGTTAGGTATACAGCATCATAATATCATATATAAACAAGCTGCAATAAAGATACAGCATTTAGTTATACAGCATCACAACATCATATATAAACAAGCTGCAATAAAGATACAACAGTTAGGTATACAGCATCACAACATCATATATAAACAAGCTGCAATAAAGATACAAGAGTTAGGTATACAGCATCACTACATCATATATAAACAAGCTGCAATAAAGATACAGCAGTTAGTTATACAGCATCACAACATCATATATAAACAAGCTGCAATAAAGATACAACAGTTAGGTATACAGCATCACAACATCATATATAAACAAGCTGCAATAAAGATACCGCAGTTAGGTATACAGCATCACAATATCATATATAAACATGCTGCAATAAAGATACAACAGTTAGGTATACAGCATCACAACATCATATATAAACAAGCTGCAATAAAGATACAGCAGTTAGGTATACAGCATCACAACATCATATATAAACAAGCTGCAATAAAGATACAACAGTTAGGTATTCAGGATCACAACATCATATATAAACAAGCTGCAATAAAGATACAACAGTTAGGTATACAGCATCACAACATCATATATAAACAAGCTGCAATAAAGATACAGCAGTTAGGTACACAGCATCACAATATCATATATAAACAAGCTGCAATAAAGATACAGCAGTTAGGTATACAGCATCACAATATCATATATAAACAAGCTGCAATAAAGATACAACAGTTAGGTATACAGCATCACAACATCATATATAAACAAGCTGCAATAAAGATACAACAGTTAGGTATACAGCATCACAACATCATATATAAACAAGCTGCAATAAAGATACAGCAGTTAGGTATACAGCATCACAATATCATATATAAACAAGCTGCAATAAAGATACAGCAGTTAGGTATACAGCATCACAACATCATATATAAACAAGCTGCAATAAAGATACAGCAGTTAGTTATACAGCATCACAACATCATATGTAAACAAGCTGCAATAAAGATACAGCAGTTAGGTACACAGCATCACAATATCATATATAAACAAGCTGCAATAAAGATACAGCAGTTAGGTACACAGCATCACAACATCATATATAAACAAGCTGCAATAAAGATACAGCAGTTAGGTATACAGCATCACAATATCATATATAAACAAGCTGCAATAAAGATACAGCAGTTAGGTATACAGCATCACAACATCATATATAAACAAGCTGCAATAAAGATACAACAGTTAGGTATACAGCATCACTACATTATATATAAAAAAGCTGCAATAAAGATACAGCAGTTAGGTATACAGCATCACAACATCATATATAAACAAGCTGCAATAAAGATACAGCAGTTAGGTATACAGCATCACAATATCATATATAAACAAGCTGCAATAAAGATACAACAGTTAGGTATACAACATCACAATATCATATATAAACAAGCTGCAATAAAGATATAGCAGTTAGGTATACAGCATCGCAATATCATATATAAACAAGCTGCAATAAAGATACAACAGTTAGGTATACAGCATCATTACATCATATATAAACAAGCTGCAATAAAGATACAACAGTTAGTTATACAGCATCAGAATATCATATATAAACATGCTGCAATAAAGATACAACAGTTAGGTATACAGCATCACAATATCATATATAAACAAGCTGCAATAAAGATACAACAGTTATACAGCATCACAACATCATATGTAAACAAGCTGCAATAAAGATACAACAGTTAGGTATACAGCATCACAATATCATATATAAACAAGCTGCAATAAAGATACAGCAGTTACGTATACAGCATCACAACATCATATATAAACAAGCTGCAATAAAGATACAGCAGTTAGGTATACAGCATCACTACATCATATATAAACAAGCTGCAATAAAGATACAACAGTTAGGTATACAGCATCACAATATCATATATAAACAAGCTGCAATAAAGATACAGCAGTTAGGTATACAGCATCACAATATCATATATAAACACGCTGCAATAAAGATACAGCAGTTACGTATACAGCATCACAACATCATATATAAACAAGCTGCAATAAAGATACAGCAGTTAGGTATACAGCATCACAACATCATATATAAACAAGCTGCTATAAATATACAGCAGTTAGGTATACAGCATCACAATATCATATGTAAACAAGCTGCAATAAAGATACAGCAGTTAGGTATACAGCATCACAACATCATATGTAAACAAGCTGCAATAAATATACAGCAGTTAGGTATACAGCATCACAACATCATATATAAACAAGCTGCAATAAAGATACAGCAGTTAGGTATACAGCATCACACCATCATATATAAACAAGCTGCAATAAAGATACAGAAAGTGCAGGGCAAATAGCCCGGAGCGTAGCTAAGGGTTAAGGCCTGTAGGAGTGAGTGCTGCTGTGTGTGTGTGTTTTAGTTACAATGTTGCACTATGTTGGGAGGGGTCTACTAACCTTATAAGAAGGATGTACAGGAATTCCACTTCCTCTTTGTTCCTGTGGACTCCCAGAAGAATTTTCAGCTTAGCAGTTTGCAGCATTTTCCAATGGAAGGCGAATCTGGAGAATGGGAAGAAATGGAGTTAGAGGACGTGGAGTGGGTCGCACCATCCCCATCTGGAACTGTCACGGTGGGTCTGGGCCATGGGTCTGGGCTGTGTCTGCCGGTTTCTCCCTTAGGGGGGGGGGGGGTAGCCCATTGTTGTTCCATTCTCCTGCACGGGAGAATTTAGAGGGGGATGGTGGCCCCGGTATAGCCTATCCGTCGTGTGAGACAGACTGTAGGCCCTCGGGGGAGATTGGGCCTGGGGGGCGAGTAGGAGCGCCCGGCGGGTCGGTTTTTGAGCCTAGGGGGTCCCAGGGGAGCTCCGGGTTCGGCTCCGGAGGTCCCGGTTCTGTAACCGGGGGTTCCGGTGTCGGCCTTAGACAGGGGCCTGTGGTGGCAGGGCCCAGCGAGGCCTTAGCAAGTGCGGGCACCTCGGGGGTGAGCGTCGTTGGCGCGGGTAGTGGGAGCAGTGCGGCCTCACCTGCGGCAGTGGTCCTCTACGGGGAATCGGTGGCGGCGGCGGTGGCTCTCCTCCAGTCCTTGGCGTCGGTCCTCGCGGGTACGTCGTCAGGTCCGGCGGTACTTCAGGCCCCGGCTTTGGCCTACGGCGAGGTACAGGCCTCCGGTCCGTCGTCCCTCGTGGCTTCTAAAATGGCCGCCGCGTCGACTTCCGGCGGCGTTGCGCGCTCCCGCGTCACTTCCGGTGACGTCATTTCCGCTCGCGGCAGTCGCAATCTGGACAGCGAGCAGAGCGGATCGTTCCCCCCGGGCTCCGAAGGTAAGAAGGGAGCACCTCGGGGGGGGGACACCCGCTCTTGGGGGCAAGAACGATGGGGCCCAGGAGGCCGGGGGGGCGCATGATAGGCCGGATAGAGGGGCAGAGGTGCTGAATCATGGGGCAACTGTGAGCGTGGCACCGGGGCAGCAGGAGCCTCCGGAGGGCGCTCCGGGGGAGTCATAACAGGGTGTGCGCACTAGAGCCGCATCTGGACACAGAAATAAGGGGGGGATGCCGACAGGGCACCCGCCTCGCGCTCGCGGCCTACGTTAGGAGGGGGAAAAGCTAAGGCGGCCCCCGCACGCGCCGCGGCCCAAAGTAAAGGAAAGGCCCCTGCGGCTAAGACCGCGAATAAGGGGGCCATCCTGGCACACAGCGCAAGGGGCGAGGCCGCAATAGCGGAGCCCCAGGGGCAAGGCCTGCAGGGTATCATGACGCCCAGCAGGACTTCACCAGCACGATCTGAGCAAATATCCACAAGGGGGCTGTCAAAAGGGGGCATGCTAGCATTAGCGTTGGCACTGGGGAAGGCTTAGAGAGCCCCGGGAGGGGACAGGCGAGACAGGCTAGGGGATCGAAGTCTCAGGGTCGGAGTAGGACCGTGAGATTTCAAGAGGATTCGACTAGCGGGTTGGCCACCAGTACGGATGATGATGTGAGTGTGGCATGCGGTGTGAGTGACAGTGACCGGGAGGGCTATTTAGAATTTGAGGAAAGGGGGGATAGGGAAGAGATGGCTGGTCCTTCCCGAGGTACTCCCCTCTTGGCTTCTATTTTGCAGGTACCCAGGACTTCCTCATCCAGCAGGGATATGGCGACTCAGAGTTCCGGAGCTCTCGTGCCTAGAGGAGTCAGCAGTGCTTCTGGACAAGGCCAAGCCACATCGGGCGCTTCCTCTGGTGAGATGCAACTTGGTTTACCTAGGGGGCGGTGTAATTCTTCCAGCTCTAGTGGGTCAGGGTCAGGATCTGTGATAGATGGGTCCCTGGGTTTGCACACGAAAGGGCATAGGAGGATGTATAGAATGTTGAGGAAGATGAGTAAGGGCAATCACAGGGATGACATTGCCAGTAGTGGGGCGCAGTCATCTCAACTCTTAGGGGTTGCTGGGGGGTCACCACAGGCGGTGAACAGAAAGGCAGCGGTACACGGGGATACTTATTCGTGCCAGGTACACAGTTTGCATGCACACCTTAAAACTAAAACTGTGAAACGTATCCAGGACGGTAAGTATGTTAATGTGATACACCTTTAAGGTGCATCCCGCCCTCAATAAGAACTTCCCTTTAAAAGGGGTTGGGTGCTGATCATCAGTGCCTGAAAATTTTGTTGCTAACTTGTGAAGCTCAATCTTAAGCTAAGTTTCGTGCTGTTACTTGAATTCAACTTATTCCTTGTTGTTATACTTTAAACTACCTCCTTGGACTGCCACTTCGATCTAATTATTTCATCAGTGTTTTGGAGTCTCTGAACTTTACGTTTGTGAGTTTATCCGCATGTTACTATCCGGTATTGGACCGGCCGGATCTACTTTCCTTACCGCGACCGGAAGTCGCACTCGCACCGAAGCCTCTGCAATCACCAGGTACGCCACATCGTAGCTCAGCTCAGCTACTTGTAAGTCTTATCTTGCCTTTATCGAGACCACTTGTGCTGCCTGTCGCCATCCTGATTTATTACACCGTTCGTGTGTTTTCTGTCTGCAACATATGGATGAATGACTTGTATATATTTTAGAGCTGTTTGTTGTGTGAGTGTGTGAAGACTAAAGGGGACATCATCCTGAGATATTGCAACAAATGTTTAATGTGCTGCAACATTATACTACATAAAGTTTCTATATTATTCCTTTTGGCAACTCAGTGTAAACTCAGACTGTTTACATTGATACATATTGAATTATATTCATCATAAATAAACTGACTCACTTCTGGAATTAATCAGGTTTTTACAAGAATTAAACTCCTGTTTGATTTTCTAAAGAGTTACAATTCCAATAATTAACACACTTCTATTTCAAACCATCACATAATTTTCAGGCCTAAACAAAGTGTTAATTGGAATTATAACTAAAAATGACTCCTGAGGAAATAGAAACCCAATTTAACAGCATAGAACAAAAACTTGATTATTTGGCACATGCCTTAACTGAGGTGCAAGCAGAAAATATAGCCATTAAGACTGTACTTAAGGATTACATGGCTGCAAAAAGCAGTGAGGTACCTGAACCACACATACAGTATCCTCAACCTTTCTCTGGTAAGAGACAAGATTTTAGGGATTTTAAAACAGCCTGTCACTTGCTTTTTTCTCTGCGCCCACGTACATACCACTCGAACCGTATAAAGGTTTGCACTACCATATCATTTTTACAAGGAGAGCCTAGGACATGGGCTAATCGGTATTATGAGAATAACGATCCCATACTAGATTCCTTGCAAGATTTTTTCCAGGCTATGGCTAATCTGTATGAGGACCCAGACACTCAAATCCTAGCAGAAACAAAACTGCGCTCCTTAAGACAAGGGAAGCGGACAGTGGAGGAGTATACTACTGATTTCCAAATGTGGGCAGTAGACTCCCAATGGAATCAGATCAGTTTAAAAAATCAGTTTAGGCTGGGTTTGTCTGAGACACTGAAAGATGAGCTCTCCAGACAAGAATTACCAGATAGTCTCTCAGGTCTTATAAAACTGAGTACTTCAATTGATAGAAGACTCAGGGAGAGGCGTGCAGAGAAGGCCACATATGATTACACACCTAAAAGATCTATCACTTATACCACCCACACAGAGAGATCTACCTCTAACCCAGTGCCCATGGAGATTGGAGTAATAAAAGGTCCTCTTTCGGAGGAAGAAAAAACAAGGAGAAGATTGGAAAACTTATGTCTATATTGTGGAAAAAAGGAGCATAATGTATCTAATTGTCCACTTCTCCTAAAACAAAGGAAGGGTAAGCAAAATAAACCTTTTAATATATGTCTTATAACAGAAACTTTGCAATTGACTTTGATTCTCTCATTACAGTGGGATCAGGAAAATACCCAATGCAGGGCGCTGATTGATTCTGGTGCTTCCGGAAATTATATCGATTCGTTATATGTTGTAAATAATAAAATACCCCTTGTGTGCAAGCATGACCCTGTCTATGTTAAATCTATTGATGGAACCTTAATAAAAAAAAGGTCCAATCACACATCAAACCATACCACTATTAACCACATTAAAGGAAGGTCACACTGAGTATGTTAGTTATGACGTCATACCCATTGCCCTTCACACTATCATTCTGGGGTATTCTTGGCTGCAAAAACACAATCCAGACATAGATTGGAAACATTCACAAATTAAGTTAAGATCTAATTATTGTTTAACTACATGTTTTCCCCAAAGTGTAAGATCCATCTCTGCTGAGATGGAGGTTGTTCCAGAACTCTATCAGGATTTGGCAGAGGTATTCAATCTCGTGGAGGCAGAAAATCTGCCTCCACATAGGACTTTCGACTGCCCTATAGATCTCATCCCAGGAGCAGTTATACCCCATGGGAAAATTTACCCATTATCTCAAAGTGAATTAACATTTTTAAGAGCTTATCTGGACGATAATCTGAGAAAAGGGTTTATCTCCCATTCTACATCCCCTGCAGCTGCAGGGATGTTTTTGGTAAAAAATAAAGATGGCACATTGAGACCAATAATTGATTAAAGAGCTTTGAATGCTGTTACTGTCAAAAATAGGTACCCACTCCCATTAATACCCGAATTGATAGAACGTCTAAAGGGTGCCACTGTTTACACAAAATTAGACCTTAAAGGAGCGTAAAATCTCATACGTATAAAGGAGGGAGATGAATGGAAGACCGCTTTCCGCACGAGGTATGGCCTCTTCCAGTATAACGTCATGCCCTTTGGACTCAGTAACGCTCCGGCGACGTTCCAGCATTTTATAAATGAAATCTTTCATGATCTAATGGATACATGTGTTATTATCTATTTAGATGATATACTGATTTACTCTAAGACACAGCTGGAACACGAAAAACATGTAAGATGGGTTCTAACACGGTTGAAAGAACATAAATTGTACGCTAAAAAAGAAAAATGTCTATTTCATGTCAATAGAATTAAATTTTTAGGGTATATTATTACCCCTGATCAGATACAAATGGATCCCGAAAAAATCTCTGCAATATTACAATGGCCAATACCCTCAACCACACGTGCACTTCAACGATTCATAGGATTTGCTAACTATTATCGAAAATTTATTAGTAATTTTTCAGATATAGTTAAACCGTTAACCCAACTTACGAGTAAAAAACAACGATATAAATGGACTGAAGAAGCCCAGAGAGCATTTGATGTTTTAAAACAAAACTTTAGCTCAGCTCCTTTATTGCATATGCCAGATCCACAGTTACAATATATTGTGGAGGTGGATGCCTCTACTTCAGGGATTGGGGCTGTTCTTTCCCAATATAACAAGGAAAAAACAATAATCTCACCTATTGCTTACTACTCTAGAAGATTCACCTCTGCAGAAAATAACTATGGTATAGGTGATAAAGAATTGCTGGCTATAAAAGTATCACTTGAACAGTGGAGACATTTATTGGAAGGCACTAACGAGCCATTTTTAATCTATACCGACCATAAGAACCTCCAATACCTTCAGCAGAGTAAAACCTTATCAGCAAGACAAATGAGATGGTCGTTGTTTTTAGACAGGTTTAATTTTTTGATAACCTACAGACCTGGGGTACTAAATACAAAAGCTGATGCTCTCTCCAGATTTCACGAGCAAACTCCTGTAGATGCACTTAATCCTATTATTCCTCTTGACAAATTTATAGGAATCTTAACACCTATTGAGATAAGGATTAAACAAGCCTTAAAGAAGGAACTTATTCCACCAAAGTCCTGTATGAAAGATACTAAGACTGGATTATTTTATCATAAAACCAAACTATATGTACCTACCGCGTTAAGGAAACAAATTCTTCATCACACCCACGATATACCTTTAGCAGGTCATAGTGGTATACAAAAAACTATAGAAAGAACTAGAAGAACATTTTGGTGGCCACAAATGGATCAGTCCATACATACGTATGTTCAGTCTTGTGACACTTGCGCAAGAAATAAAATAGACCATAGAGGTCCGATAGGTTTACTATCTCCTCTGCCCGTTCCTGATAGACCCTGGGAAACTATTTCTATGGATTTCATAGTAGACTTACCCAAATCCCAAAACTACAACACCATATTAGTGGTAGTGGACCACTTAACTAAGTTAGGACACTTTATACCGTTAAAAGGATTACCATCAGCATATACTACTGCTAACACTTTTATACGACATATAGTGAAATTACATGGGTTACCAAAAAATATAATAACTGATAGGGGTACACAGTTCACTTCATCTTTTTGGAGGTCCTTATGTAAGAAGTTACACATAAACCCTAAGTTCTCTACCGCTTTCCACCCACAGACTAATGGGTTAACGGAAAGATTGAATCAAACTTTAGAGCAGTATTTGTGCTGCTACATAGCTCACCAACAAGATGATTGGCTGTCATACCTCCCCATGGCAGAATTCGCTTATAACAATTCTGTTTCTTCCACCACCAAGGTAACACCATTCTATGCAACTTATGGTTTCCATCCCACAACCATACCTTTATCCGATATCGAAGTGAATTCCCCTGCAGCTACTGATTATTCCACTCAATTGCAAGAACGATTAGATGCAGTAAAGTTACATCTCTCTGAAGCTAAGACCTCACAGAGACATTACTATGATTTACATCATAGACCTGCTCCTAAGTATCAAGTAGGGGACAAAGTGTTATTATCGACGAAACATCTTAGGTTACGTGTACCTACAAAGAAACTGGCTAACCAGTTTTTAGGTCCTTTTGTCATTGACAAAATATTGAATCCTTCAACTGTACACCTGAAGTTACCTACTCATTATAAGTTTCATCCAACATTTCATGTGTCACTTGTAAAACCATATCAAGCATCTAAAGTTTCAACTAATCAGGATACTAATCCTATTCAGGTAGATAGCCAAGAGGAATTTGAGATTGAAAAGATATTGGATTCCAGATTGAGAGGTGGTCAGTTGGAATATTTCCTAAAATGGAAGGGTTATGGTCCTGAAGAAAATACGTGGATAAGGGACACTGAGGTCCACGCTCCGCGCCTTATCCGTGCTTTTCATCGTCGTTATCCTCTTAAAGCTTCTGCCGTTGCTTTAGGGGGGCTTTGAGGGGGGGAGTGTGTGATACACCTTTAAGGTGCATCCCGCCCTCAATAAGCACTTCCCTTTAAAAGGGGTTGGGTGCTGATCATCAGTGCCTGAAAATTTTGTTGCTAACTTGTGAAGCTCAATCTTAAGCTAAGTTTCGTGCTGTTACTTGAATTCAACTTATTCCTTGTTGTTATACTTTAAACTACCTCCTTGGACTGCCACTTCGATCTAATTATTTCATCAGTGTTTTGGAGTCTCTGAACTTTACGTTTGTGAGTTTATCCGCATGTTACTATCCGGTATTGGACCGGCCGGATCTACTTTCCTTACCGCGACCGGAAGTCGCACTCGCACCGAAGCCTCTGCAATCACCAGGTACGCCACATCGTAGCTCAGCTCCGCTACTTGTAAGTCTTATCTTGCCTTTATCGAGACCACTTGTGCTGCCTGTCGCCATCCTGATTTATTACACCGTTCGTGTGTTTTCTGTCTGCAACATATGGATGAATGACTTGTATATATTTTAGAGCTGTTTGTTGTGTGAGTGCGTGAAGACTAAAGGGGACATCATCCTGAGATATTGCAACAAATGTTTAATGTGCTGCAACATTATACTGCATAAAGTTTCTATATTATTCCTTTTGGCAACTCAGTGTAAACTCAGACTGTTTACATTGATACATATTGAATTATATTCATCATAAATAAACTGACTCACTTCTGGAATTAATCAGGTTTTTACAAGAATTAAACTCCTGTTTGATTTTCTAAAGAGTTACAATTCCAATAATTAACACACTTCTATTTCAAACCATCACAGTTAACATGTTTGAGCTGTCTGCAGAGGCCTTTAAGTTTAAGGAGATGGCGGAGGATGGTACGGGCCCTAAGAAATTTAGGCGGCCTGATACCCTTGAGGAGTGGCATCGGTGTTTCCGGGTCTACGCCACTTGCTACTTAGAGAGGTTTCCCGATCAGGGGACTGCACTCTTTAAGTACGTTGACACCATCGATGCAATACACAGAAAGTTTGCCGATGGTGCTTGGAGGGAGTATGATATGTTATACCGGAAAAAGAAAGTGGGCAACCCACTGCTTGATTTTGGTACGATGGATTTGCACCTCTGGGCGCATCTTGATGCGGAAAGGAGGGCGCAAGGAGGCGCCATAGCGACATCGCCCGGGGCTAGGCAGACTTTGCGCTTTCGACGGCGACAAGGGGGTGTATGCTGGCGATACCAGGACAAGGCGTGTGAGCGGGGCACTTCGTGCACGTTCAAGCACGTCTGCAAGTTTTGCAGCGGGCAGCACCCCGTGGCTGATTGCTCCAAAAAGCGAGACACCCAAACTGATCGGTTTGGGAGCAAAGGAGGCGCTGGCGCTAAGGGCGGATTCACCACTTAGAGTCCAGGTCATTTGTAAATGGCTGCGCAGGTACCCAGATAGGGCGGCTGCTCAGCTTCTGGATAGCGGGTTGCGTGAGGGCTTTGTGATCCCGGTAGTAGGCCGGGTGGGGGGAGCACGAGACAGGAAAAACCTGAAATCGGCTTCCCAATACCCTGAGGCAGTCAGGGAAAAACTGGGCAAAGAAGTGGCCTTGGGTAGGGTCGTAGGCCCTTTTAGGGACCGGCCGCTACCGGATTTAGTTGTCTCCCCACTAGGGGTGGTCCCCAAGAAGGAGACAGGTAAGTTCAGGCTTATACAACACCTCTCTTATCCGAAAGGGCGGTCGGTAAACGACGCTATACCGGAGGAATTGAGCTCGGTCCGTTACCAGTCGTTTGACGACGCGCTGGCTCTGGTTAAGGAACGGGGCCCGGGAGCATTAATGGCGAAACTAGACGTGGAATCCGCGTTTAGGCTACTCCCGATTCACCCATCATCCTTTGGGCTGATGGGGTGTTGGTTTGAAGGGGGTTACTATGTTGACCGTTGTCTGCCCATGGGCTGTTCGATATCCTGCGCGTACTTTGAGGCATTCAGCACTTTCCTGCACTGGGCGGTGGTCTCGGTGGCGGGGAGTGATAGAGTGGCGCACTACTTGGATGACTTTCTCCTGGTAGGGGCGGCCAACTCGCAAGAATGTGCCTCCTTAATGAAAGTCATGAGGTTCATGATGGCCAGGTTTGGGGTTCCTTTGGCAGAGGATAAGACGGAGGGGCCGTGCACGTGCTTGACGTTCCTTGGTATCGAGATCGATTCAGTGGCAGGTGAATGCAGGCTGCCTAAGGAAAAGGTCGCCAAGATGTTGGCGGCGGTGCGGGCCATGGTTGCAACGCAGACATGTTCGCTGCGGGAACTGCAATCGCTCCTTGGCCTCCTTAATTTTGCGGGGAGAGTGATCCCGTGGGGGAAGGTGTTTAGCAAGCGACTAGAGCGGTGTTTGGGCGGAGGTAGGGCTCCGGCATCGCGTATTCGCATCACGAGGGACCTCGTGGCGGATTTGCAGGTCTGGGAGAGGTTTCTCCAGGACTTTAACGGCGTCTGCATGTGGCGAAGGGAGCCGATATCTAACCAAGCGCTACATCTGTTCACGGACGCTGCAGGAGCATCCGGGTATGGGGCTTACTTTGAAGGCGCTTAGAGTGCGGAGCCCTGGCCGACCGAATGGGCGACCAGAGGGCTTACACGCAATCTTTGTCTTCTGGAATTGTTTCCTATCTTGGTTGCGGTGGAATTGTGGGGTCACCTGTTTAGTAACAGGGCTGTGATTTTCTGGACGGATAATCTCAGCGTGGTGTTTGCAGTTAACAGGCTTTCTGCTTCATCGCCTGTGGTCGTACATTATTTGCGACACCTGGTGTTGAGATGTTTGCAACTGAACATTGACTTTAGGGCACGGCATGTGCCAGGGGTGCAGAATATAGTTGCGGATGCACTGTCGCGCTTCCAGTGGGGGGCATTTAGGGCTGCGGCGCCTGCCGCGGCTCCTAATGGTCTTTCTTGCCCTCTCTTTTTGTGGCAGATGGCGAAGGACTACAGCAACTGATCCCGGTGTTGCGGGCTTCGTTGGCACCCAGCACATGGTCGGCATACGTGAGGTACTGGAGTGAATGGGTAGGTTTTTGCGACCTCCGTGAGTTCCCCTCTTGCGAGGGTGAACAAGGGTTTTTGTTGCGCTGGCTGGCGGAGCTGAGAGGTAAGCGAGCAACGAAGGGGGCGGTGGTAGCAAGACTATCGGCTGTGGCTTTTTTCTGCAGGTTATACGCCTTTAAAGACGAGTCGCGATCCTTTCTCGTTAAACAGCTGTTGAGGGGCTGGGGCCGTCTGGAAGTTCCACGACGAGACACAAGGGAGCCCATTACGGCAGAACGGCTAGTAAAATTATTGAACGTGCTGCCAGAGATATGTTCCTCACCTTTTGAGGCCCGCCTCTTTGGGGCGGCCTTTGGCTTAGCGTTTCACGGCGCATTAAGGGTGGGTGAGTTGGTACCGCGAGCCAGAACGGCGGCCACAGGGGGGGTCATGCACAGCCATGTTCGGCTGGTGGAGGACTCCGTGCTATTGTTCATTCCCAGGTCCAAAACGGACCAGGAGGGCCGGGGAGCCTGGCTTTCACTGCCGGGGCAGCAGGGTGTTGCCTGTTGCCCGGTGCGGCTAGTGTCATCTTACCTGGGAGTACGGCCAGGAGGCTCCTCCAGGTTTTTGATACATGCTAATGGAGACCCACTGACCAGATACCAGTTTAGCAAGGTATTGGAGAAGGCAGCGCAAAAGGCTGGCCTAGACGGGTCTCGGATCGCCCCACACTCCTTCAGGGTGGGGGCAGCGACGACAGCAGCAGAGCTGGGTTGGTCCTCGGATCGGATCCGCTCATTGGGGTGGTGGAGGTCGCAGCGGTATAAATCTTACGTTAGGCCGCTGTATGTTTGAGATCGGGGATCAAGGGTCATGCATGCAAGAGTTGGGGGGCTTGCGGGGGTGATACCAGAAGGTTATGGGCCAAGGTTGTGGACCTGGTCTACTGCAAGCGGGCTAACTCTTGTTTCCTTTGTTTCAGAAATACGTCCAGGTCCTGTACGGGTGTGGATCGTCGGCCATTCATATGTGCACTGGGCCGCAATTAGAGCTGCAGCCATGCCAGGAGGACAGCAGCTAGGAATTGAATCGTCCAGGGCTGTGTTACGTTGGCTAGGGCGCAGAGGCTTGTCTTGGTCAGATCTGCCTGCATTGCTCCAGACCGCAGCGAAAAGGTGGGAGAAACCTCACATTTTGATAATTCATGCTGGCGGCAATGATGTGGGGGCCATTCCCACATTGGATCTGATCCGGGCAATGCAGTCAGACCTGAGGCAGTTCAAACTCTGGTTTCCAGGTGTGAGAATCGGGTGGTCGAATGTGATCCCTAGATTAAGATGGAGGCACATGGTGTGTCATAAGGCAGCTTTCCAGGTCAGGAAAAAGATCAATAGGGACCTGAGGAAGCAGGTAGTGGAACTCGAGGGTTTTGTGGTAGAGCACGGGAACATCTCGGCAGCCCATAAGGGTTTGTATAGGCAGGATGGGGTTCATTTAGAACCGGCAGGAGTAGATTTGTTCTTGCAGAACATCAGGCAGGAGTTACTCCTAAGAGTATAGGGTGGCGGCAAGAGTCAGGACCATTGTATATGCAGGTCAGTCTCTTGTGGCGGGTGGTCAGGATCATGGCTGCAGACTGGAAGGAGGTTTGGTAATGGCCATTGCGGTCAGGGTGACGTCACAGGCTTGGTATGCTTGGGTGTGCTCGGGCTGAGTATTGTTAGGCCGGAAAACCCCTAATTATGTAAGTTGCGTGAGTATCTCCGCCTTGTGGTCTGCAGCGGTGTCCCTTGGCCATTTTCTAGAAGGGGTTATTCATAGTTAGATGTAGGCCCCGATTGCCGCCACCCGTGGATAAGTTAACTGCCAGTTCCACGGCTGGTACCAATAAATGCGACCCACGGGTCTTTCACCCACAGAACTGTGTTGTGTTTTATTTATTAGTTGTTAAGTTATATTAAGTGTTAAGTTAAGTTAAGTTACAAGCAGACACTCAGGAGATGTAGGGCATTTAATCCCTTAAGAAAGTGTAGGGCAAATAGCCCGGAGCGTAGCTAAGGGTTAAGGCCTGTAGGAGTGAGTGCTGCTGTGTGTGTGTGTTTTAGTTACAATGTTGCACTATGTTGGGAGGGGTCTACTAACCTTATAAGAAGGATGTACAGGAATTCCACTTCCTCTTTGTTCCTGTGGACTCCCAGAAGAATTTTCCCCACCCTCCCAGCCCTGTTATGCACTGTTGTTGAATTTGTTATGCTCTGTTGTTTTGTCTTGTCATCCAACCGGATCGATTTGTTATGCATTACGGATTGGCACTTGTAATGCATTATGGATTTGATGATAGGCATTACTGATTGGCACTGGTAATGCTCTATTGATTCAGTCAAAGAAATAACAGGCGGCAATCGGTCTGTCATTAGGTCTCTATCGAGACTAGGTGTCCGAGGCAGGAAGAGGGTTACTCGAACTACTTCCCTAAGACCAAGGACGGTAATTTTGAACTCCCCAGTTATTGACATGCTGTTCGTCAAGTCAAGGCTGGACCTACAGGTTTGGAGTTAATAATGATTGCACCCTACTCTGGCGGGTGGTCAGGATCACGGCTGCAGACTGGAAGGAGGTTTGGTAATGGCCATTGCGGTCAGGGTGACGTCACAGGCTTGGTATGCTTGGGCGTGCTCGGGCTGAGTATTGTTAGGCCGGAAAACCCCTAATTATGTAAGCTGCGTGAGTATCTCCGCCTTGTGGTCTGCAGCGGTGTCCCTTGGCCATTTTCTAGAAGGGGTTATTCATAGTTAGATGTAGGCCCCGATTGCCGCCACCCGTGGATAAGTTAACTGCCAGTTCCACGGCTGGTACCAATAAATGCGACCCACGGGTCTTTCACCCACAGAACTGTGTTGTGTTTTATTTATTAGTTGTTAAGTTATATTGTGTTAAGTTAAGTTAAGTTACAAGCAGACACTCAGGAGATGTAGGATATTTAATCCCTTAAGCAGTTAGGTATACAGCATCACAATATCATATATAAACAAGCTGCAATAAAGATACAGCAGTTAGGTATACAGCATCACAACATCATATATAAACAGGCTGCAATAAAGATACAGCAGTTAGGTATACAGCATCACAACATCATATATAAACATGCTGCAATAAAGATACAACAGTTAGGTATACAGCATCACAACATCATATGTAAACAAGCTGCAATAAAGATACAGCAGTTAGGTACACAGCATCACAATATCATATATAAACAAGCTGCAATAAAGATACAGCAGTTAGGTACACAGCATCACAACATCATATATAAACAAGCTGCAAGAAAGATACAGCAGTTAGGTATACAGCATCACAATATCATATATAAACAAGCTGCAATAAAGATACAGCAGTTAGGTATACAGCATCACAACATCATATATAAACAAGCTGCAATAAAGATACAACAGTTAGGTATACAGCATCACTACATTATATATAAACAAGCTGCAATAAAGATACAGCAGTTAGGTATACAGCATCATAACATCATATATAAACAAGCTGCAATAAAGATACAGCAGTTAGGTATACAGCATCACAATATCATATATAAACAAGCTGCAATAAAGATACAACAGTTAGGTATACAACATCACAATATCATATATAAACAAGCTGCAATAAAGATATAGCAGTTAGGTATACAGCATCACAATATCATATATAAACAAGCTGCAATAAAGATACAGCAGTTAGGTATACAGCATCAGAATATCATATATAAACAAGCTGCAATAAAGATACAACAGTTAGTTATACAGCATCAGAATATCATATATAAACATGCTGCAATAAAGATACAACAGTTAGGTATACAGCATCACAATATCATATATAAACAAGCTGCAATAAAGATACAACAGTTAGGTATACAGCATCACTACATCATATATAAACAAGCTGCAATAAAGATACAGCAGTTAGGTATACAACATCACAATATCATATATAAACAAGCTGCAATAAAGATATAGCAGTTAGGTATACAGCATCACCACATCATATATAAACAAGCTGCAATAAAGATACAGCAGTTAGGTATACAGCATCACTACATCATATATAAACAAGCTGCAATAAAGATACAACAGTTAGGTATACAGCATCACAATATCATATATAAACAAGCTGCAATAAAGATACAGCAGTTAGGTATACAGCATCACAACATCATATATAAACAAGCTGCAATAAAGATACAACAGTTATACAGCATCACAGCATCATATATAAACAAGCTGCAATAAAGATACAACAGTTATACAGCATCACAACATCATATGTAAACAAGCTGCAATAAAGATACAACAGTTAGGTATACAGCATCACAATATCATATATAAACAAGCTGCAATAAAGATACAGCAGTTAGGTATACAGCATCACAATATCATATATAAACACGCTGCAATAAAGATACAGCAGTTACGTATACAGCATCACAACATCATATATAAACAAGCTGCAATAAAGATACAGCAGTTAGGTATACAGCATCACTACATCATATATAAACAAGCTGCAATAAAGATACAGCAGTTAGGTATACAGCATCACAATATCATATATAAACAAGCTGCAATAAAGATACAGCAGTTAGGTATACAGCATCACAACATCATATATAAACAAGCTGCAATAAATATACAGCAGTTAGGTATACAGCATCACAATATCATATGTAAACAAGCTGCAATAAAGATACAGCAGTTAGGTATACAGCATCACAACATCATATGTAAACAAGCTGCAATAAATATACAGCAGTTAGGTATACAGCATCACAACATCATATATAAACAAGCTGCAATAAAGATACAGCAGTTAGGTATACAGCATCACAATATCATATATAAACAAGCTGCAATAAAGATACAGCAGTTAGGTATACAGCATCACACCATCATATATAAACAAGCTGCAATAAAGATACAGCAGTTAGGTATACAGCATCACAATATCATATATAAACATGCTGCAATAAAGGTACAACAGTTAGGTACACAGCATCACAACATCATATATAAACACGCTGCAATAAAGATACAAAAGTTAGGTATACAGCATCACAATATCATATATAACAAGCTGCAATAAATATACAGCAGTTAGGTATACAGCATCACAACATCATATATAAACAAGCTGCAATAAAGATACAGCAGTTAGGTATACAACATCACAACATCATATATAAACAAGCTGCAATAAAGATACAACAGTTAGGTATACAGCATCACAACATCATATATAAACAAGCTGCAATAAAGATACAACAGTTAGTTATACAGCATCACAACATCATATATAAACAAGCTGCAATAAAGATACAGCAGTTAGGTATACAGCATCACAACATCATATATAAACAAGCCGCAATAAAGATACAGCAGTTAGGTATACAGCATCACAATATCATATATAAACAAGCTGCAATAAAGATACAGCAGTTAGGTATACAGCGTCACAATATCATATATAAACAAGCTGCAATAAAGATACAGCAGTTAGGTATACAGCGTCACAATATCATATATAAACAAGCTGCAATAAAGATACAACAGTTAGGTATACAGCATCACTACATCATATATAAACAAGCTACAATAAAGATACAGCAGTTAGATATACAGCATCACAACATCATATATAAACAAGCTGCAATAAAGATACAACAGTTAGGTATACAGCATCACAGCATCATATATAAACATGCTGCAATAAAGATACAACAGTTAGGTATACAGCATCACAATATCATATATTAACAAGCTGCAATAAAGATACAACAGTTAGGTATACAGCATCACTACATCATATATAAACAAGCTGCAATAAAGATACAGCAGTTAGGTATACAACATCACAATATCATATTTAAACAAGCTGCAATAAAGATATAGCAGTTAGGTATACAGCATCACCACATCATATATAAACAAGCTGCAATAAAGATACAGCAGTTAGGTATACAGCATCACTACATCATATATAAACAAGCTGCAATAAAGATACAACAGTTAGGTATACAGCATCACAATATCATATATAAACAAGCTGCAATAAAGATACAGCAGTTAGGTATACAGCATCACAACATCATATATAAACAAGCTGCAATAAAGATACAACAGTTATACAGCATCACAACATCATATATAAACAAGCTGCAATAAAGATACAACAGTTATACAGCATCACAACATCATATGTAAACAAGCTGCAATAAAGATACAACAGTTAGGTATACAGCATCACAATATCATATATAAACAAGCTGCAATAAAGATACAGCAGTTAGGTATACAGCTTCACAATATCATATATAAACACGCTGCAATAAAGATACAGCAGTTACGTATACAGCATCACAACATCATATATAAACAAGCTGCAATAAAGATACAGCAGTTAGGTAAACAGCATCACTACATCATATATAAACAAGCTGCAATAAAGATACAGCAGTTAGGTATACAGCATCACAATATCATATATAAACAAGCTGCAATAAAGATACAGCAGTTAGGTATACAGCATCACAACATCATATATAAACAAGCTGCAATAAATATACAGCAGTTAGGTATACAGCATCACAATATCATATGTAAACAAGCTGCAATAAAGATACAGCAGTTAGGTATACAGCATCATAACATCATATGTAAACAAGCTGCAATAAATATACAGCAGTTAGGTATACAGCATCACAACATCATATATAAACAAGCTGCAATAAAGATACAGCAGTTAGGTATACAGCATCACAATATCATATATAAACAAGCTGCAATAAAGATACAGCAGTTAGGTATACAGCATCACACCATCATATATAAACAAGCTGCAATAAAGATACAGCAGTTAGGTATACAGCATCACAATATCATATATAAACAAGCTGCAATAAAGATACAGCAGTTAGGTATACAGCATCACAACATCATATATAAACATGCTGCAATAAAGGTACAACAGTTAGGTACACAGCATCACAACATCATATATAAACACGCTGCAATAAAGATACAACAGTTAGGTATACAGCATCACAATATCATATATAACAAGCTGCAATAAATATACAGCAGTTAGGTATACAGCATCACAACATCATATATAAACAAGCTGCAATAAAGATACAGCAGTTAGGTATACAACATCACAACATCATATATAAACAAGCTGCAATAAAGATACAACAGTTAGGTATACAGCATCACAACATCATATATAAACAAGCTGCAATAAAGATACAACAGTTAGTTACACAGCATCACAACATCATATATAAACAAGCTGCAATAAAGATACAGCAGTTAGGTATACAGCATCACAACATCATATATAAACAAGCCGCAATAAAGATACAGCAGTTAGGTATACAGCATCACAATATCATATATAAACAAGCTGCAATAAAGATACAGCAGTTAGGTATACAGCGTCACAATATCATATATAAACAAGCTGCAATAAAGATACAGCAGTTAGGTATACAGCGTCACAATATCATATATAAACAAGCTGCAATAAAGATACAACAGTTAGGTATACAACATCACAACATCATATATAAACAAGCTGCAATAAAGATACAACAGTTAGGTATACAGCATCACTACATCATATATAAACAAGCTACAATAAAGATACAGCAGTTAGATATACAGCATCACAACATCATATATAAACAAGCTGCAATAAAGATACAACAGTTAGGTATACAGCATCACAGCATCATATACAAACAAGCTGAAATAAAGATACAGCAGTTAGGTACACAGCATCACAACATCATATATAAACAAGCTGCAATAAAGATACAGCAGTTAGGTATACAGCATCACAACATCATATATAAACACGCTGCAATAAAGATACAACAGTTAGGTATACAGCATCACAACATCATATATAAACAAGCTGCAATAAGGATACAACAGTTAGGTATACAGCATCACTACATCATATATAAACAAGCTGCAATAAAGATACAACAGTTAGGTATACAGCATCACAACATCATATATAAACAAGCTGCAATAAAGATACAGCAGTTAGGTATACAGCATCACAGCATCATATATAAACATGCTACAATAAAGATACAACAGTTAGGTATAC
Source organism: Bombina bombina (assembly GCF_027579735.1). Taxonomy (NCBI): domain Eukaryota; kingdom Metazoa; phylum Chordata; class Amphibia; order Anura; family Bombinatoridae; genus Bombina; species Bombina bombina. Next base: position 1,261,931,886 of record NC_069501.1, on the reverse strand, counting down.
AGCATCACAACATCATATATAAACAAGCTGCAATAAAGATACAGCAGTTAGGTACACAGCATCACAATATCATATATAAACAAGCTGCAATAAAGATACAGCAGTTAGGTATACAGCATCACACCATCATATATAAACAAGCTGCAATAAAGATACAACAGTTAGGTATACAGCATCACAACATCATATATAAACAAGCTGCAATAAAGATACAGCAGTTAGGTATACAGCATCACTACATCATTTATAAACAAGCTGCAATAAAGATACAACAGTTAGGTATACAGCATCACAATATCATATATAAACAAGCTGCAATAAAGATACAACAGTTAGGTATACAGCATCACAATATCATATATAAACAAGCTGCAATAAAGATACAACAGTTAGGTATACAGCATCACAACATCATATATAAACAAGCTACAATAAAGATACAGCAGTTAGGTATACAGCATCACAATATCATATATAAACAAGCTGTAATAAAGATACAGCAGTTAGGTATACAGCATCACAATATCATATATAAACAAGCTGCAATAAAGATACAGCAGTTAGGTATACAGCATCACAACATCATATATAAACATGCTACAATAAAGATACAACAGTTAGGTATACAGCATCACAACATCATATATAAACAAGCTACAATAAAGATACAACAGTTAGGTATACAGCATCACAACATCATATATAAACAAGCTGCAATAAAGATACAGCAGTTAGGTATACAGCATCACAATATCATATATAAACAAGCTACAATAAAGATACAGCAGTTAGGTATACACCATCACTACATCATATATAAACACGCTGCAATAAAGATACAACAGTTAGGTATACAGCATCACAACATCATATATAAACAAGCTGCAATAAAGATACAACAGTTAGGTATACAGCATCACAACATCATATATAAACAAACAGCAATAAAGATACAACAGTTAGGTATACAGCATCACAACATAATATATAAATAAGCTGCAATAAAGATACAACAGTTAGGTATACAGCATCACAACATCATATATAAACAAGCTGCAATAAAGATACAACAGGTATACAGCATCACAACATCATATATAAACAAGCTGCAATAAAGATACAGCAGTTAGGTATACAGCATCACTACATCATATATAAACAAGCTGCAATAAAGATACAGCAGTTAGGTATACAGCATCACAACATCATATATAAACAAGCTGCAATAAAGATATAGCAGTTAGGTATACACCATCACAACATCATATATAAACAAGCTGCAATAAAGATACAACAGTTAGGTATACAGCATCACAACATCATATATAAACAAACAGCAATAAAGATACAACAGTTAGGTATACAGCATCACTACATCATATATAAACATGCTGCAATAAAGATACAGCAGTTAGGTATACAGCGTCACAATATCATATATAAACAAGCTGCAATAAAGATACAACAGTTAGGTATACAGCATCACTACATCATATATAAACAAGCTGCAATAAATATACAGCAGTTAGGTATACAGCATCACAACATCATATATAAACAAGCTGCAATAAAGATACAACAGTTAGGTATACAGCATCACTACATCATATATAAACTAGCTGCAATAAAGATACAGCAGTTAGTTATACAGCATCACAACATCATATATAAACAAGCTACAATAAAGATACAGCAGTTAGGTATACACCATCACTACATCATATATAAACACGCTGCAATAAAGATACAACAGTTAGGTATACAGCATCACAACAACATATATAAACAAGCTGCAATAAAGATACAACAGTTAGGTATACAGCATCACAACATCATATATAAACAAACAGCAATAAAGATACAACAGTTAGGTATACAGCATCACAACATAATATATAAATAAGCTGCAATAAAGATACAACAGTTAGGTATACAGCATCACAACATCATATATAAACAAGCTGCAATAAAGATACAACAGTTAGGTATACAGCATCACTACATCATATGTAAACAAGCTGCAATAAAGATACAGCAGTTACGTATACAGCATCACAATATCATATATAAACAAGCTGCAATAAAGATACAACAGTTAGGTATACAGCATCACAATATCATATATAAACAAGCTGCAATAAAGATGCAACAGTTAGGTATACAGCATCACAACATCATATATAAACAAGCTGCAATAAAGATACAGCAGTTAGGTATACAGCATCACAATATCATATATAAACATACAAACAAAAAGTGGAGGTGATAGAGTCACTTCCACGAAAGAATGCGGTTTTAGCACTCACTGTCTTAACCTCATGTGCGGCGTTTACTTCCAGAGTATAAAACTTAACTTTTATTAGTTTAGCTAAAATAATTGGAGAAGGGGGAAAAAGAAGGGGGAAACATAAACAATTAAAAACCTAGGATAAAGTAGTCTTGTATAGATTGTGTTATATGCAATAATCTATGTAAATAGGCCTTTGGGGTATGATAGCCCAGATAATTATATTACAGTATAATCTATACAGAAATCTCTGCGGTACACCGGTTCAATTCAATAAGACTGAGTTAATGTAGTGTAGATTATTATAACGATACCCTGTAGAGAATTGCTTAAGCTCAGCTTGGTAGCACGGATGTCTTGTACAGAAAGAAATCAGTTAAATACTGATACAATATGTTTATGTATAAATATTGTTGTCATCCATCCTCTGAGACTTTAATTTATTTGAAATGATCTCTTACATATAGGATAAGCTACACATAAAATGCTGGTTGTCTAGTGTAGGAAACGATAAATGTATTAGAGTACAGGGCTACTAAAATTCTCTAGAATATCTGAGATAAGATAGTTGCTGGTATTATTCTTCAGTTGTTTATTATTGTATCAATATAAGTCACTTAACAGGGGCTGTATTGTTGCTACTGCTATTTTTCCTTGCACTCTCTTTTATGTTTACTTATCATAGGGTTAATGTCAAGTAAATTGGTTTGTATGCATTATAGTATCCCAATGCCTCTTATGTAATTGCGTTTGACCCTCTGGTCTAAGGTGATTTTGTATTGAGAATAAGCTAGGATATAGTGTAATCAAGCTATTGTTCTTTCAAGTTTACATATATCTTACTCAATTCTATTTCATAGTAGCTAAGTGTATATTGGAGAAGCCCTAGCTATTCTGTATTTTCACGTCAACTAGTGATGTGATATTCAGCATACAAGGTAACTTTATTTTTGTAAGGCAGGGATTTAGTTACTATTCCTGTGCAAATCCCAATACACTGTTAAATAGTGTTATTGGTTATTGGTATGATTGAATCAGAATATTGTGGTGTAATAGTACCACTACACAGTGTAGAATATACAGGTCTTATTTGTGCAGAAGTTGTGATTTCTGAACTTCATTAAAGTTTTAACAGTGCTGCTTACAATGTTGTGCAGCACCTGAAGTGATTGTTATAGTGAGTTATACTTTACTGAGTTCGAATACCCTTAGCATAGATAGTATCACTTTAATGCATTCACAGTTAACATTTCATAACATTAAACATAAAAGGTAACTTTATTTTTGTGAAGCAGGGATTTAGTTACTATTCCTGTGCAAATCCCAATACACTGTTAAATAGTGTTATTGGTTATTGGTATGATTAAATCAGAATATTGTGGTGTAATAGTACCACTACACAGTGTAGAATATACAGGTCTTGTTTTATGCGTCAGTTGTGATTTCTGAACTTCATTAAAGTTTTAACAGTACTGCTTACAATGTTGTGCAGCACCTGAAGTGATTGTTATAGTGAGTTATACTTTACTGAGTTCGAATTCCCTGAGCATAGATAGTATCACTTTAATGCATTCACAGTTAACATTTCAGATGAGAAATTCTGTTCCCCAAATGAACCGTAATGTGGTTAATTTTAATTTATTTAGGCAGCAATCGTGTGCCTGCAGGGAGCTCGCTATATGTAACTCGATACTCTGTTACTATTTGCCCTTTAGTACACTTATGTGATATAATAGGTCTTATTGTAACTATAGTTTTATTATACACAAAATAGTATCACGCTACCAGCATGTAGTTTGTTATGTTGGTCTGTTATTGTGAATCTATCTCATAATTCTTTGTCTGAATTAGCAGTTATCTGTGCTGTTACTGGTTATGTTTGTAGTCTAAATTAGCCCAGTTACCCATATAGATACCCCATATCAACTTTAGCCATCTTGTAACCATTAGTCGTCAATTTGTTGCTGATAAGCTATAAAAAGTTATAACTTTAGGTTACTGGTATAGACGGTATTAGTTAATGAGTATCCCTCTAAGAAGTTTCCTAAGTAGTGTACCACGCTGACAACCTATTGATACCGGTGGACCCCAATAATCGTAACCGACTACTTTTTCCTAATTTTTAAAAACAAGAGCTTAACAATGCTCTATCTCTACACCTAACGCGTTTCGCCCGTATAGGGCTTTATCAAAGGCGGCGGGCCGCCCGTCTCTGAGAAATTTAAACCCGGTATGAACCGGAAGTTCCGCCTTAGAAATTTTCTGATTCGGCAAATCTATCTGTCAATCCAAGTCCTCATTTTTTCTGGTTGTGGGTCCCGGATGTTGTTAAGGAGGATTTGAATATATCGGCTTAAGGTGGAATGTATTTAAATAAAGTCAATTTGATGTACGTGTGTTGTTATGTATGTACATAGATTTGACAATCCATTCCGATATACTACCATCCATGGCAAATTAGTTTAATTGTATCTTGAACAATTTATATTCCTTCGATGTATTAATATATATGTCTCTTTATATTGAGCTGTATGTAGCCAGATTGTGATGAGGTCCTCGGATCGTATATCCCTTTCCATGTTTATAGTCTATGGATGAGGGTACCAGTTTAAAGGTTGACTAGTTGAGTGACATCCTCACTCATATCTTGAGATGACCGTATCTGTATAGGTTTTTTACTTGTTTGTGAGTCCACAGTATTTTACTAAAATTTTATATTTAGATAAAGAGATCTTGAGTGGCTAATCAAATGATGATTTTAAATTTGATATCACTTATTCAGATGTGTGATGTTCTCGTACTTGCTTCAAGTGTTTTGAGAGATTTATATCAGGGAAGTAGTTACTAAAATGGAATAAGAGTGAGTAACAAGAGAAATTGTGTTAAGATAAGAGAGTTAATGATTTTCTATATTTTTATTTTTTTATATTTTTTAATTTATGTATATATATTTTTTTATTATATATCCCATAATTGTCCTTGTTCTATGAAGACATATGACTAGTGATTTCATGTGAAATAATAAATAATAAAAAGTGTGCTGACCATATGTGCTATTAATGGCATGATGTTTTAGTGATTAGATGTGAATGGTGAACAGTGTGATGTGTCTTAAACGAATAGAAATCTTCAAAAAATAAATAAATAAACCCAAATCCCATGTAATAGCAAAATAAACATACAAAATGTCAAAAAGCATTTTCTAAGTGATTAGTGAAGTAAGTGAGAATGTTTATTTAAAAGATGTTTATTAATTTATAATAGTGGGTGTTATGTGTCTCAAAGTGTTGTGGTGAGTGTGTATATCCTATAGTAAGTGGATGATACAGTGATATAGAGTGATGACAAAATTATTATACTCCAGTTCTTGTTTAAAGAAGAGGGAAAGTAAAATTCCTATACTTATGTAGCATAGAAAATTTGTGATAGTAATTTAATATACCAAATGTTCCCTAAGTGGGGGTTGCTTATAGAAAAATTGACCGATGGGTGTTGGTGGTGGTTTGGTGCAAGGTGTCACCGTCCTCAATTTGTTGTCCTTATGCTTAAAAGTTTTTTATTTCCATAAGGTATCTTCTGTGAATTTTTATTGGATCCAATTAACGTGATAACTCTCATTTTAATCTCACTCCTGGTAGTATGTTGATTTATGTTAATGTCTCTTGTGATCTAGACATGATTATAGCTTGTCTTCGAAAAGTGGTGACTTCTCATCATTTCAGTGTGATTTTTATAGTTAATTCCCCATTGTTAATTAGATTGGAGTTTTTATAAAGAGTATATATTTGCCTAAGATATTTCTTTGGGGAGCCAAATCAGTAATTGGTCCTTCTCTCCATTTTTTATAAAAATGTGAAATAATTATTTTGTTCATTAAGGCCTGTTGGATATACTGAGTTGAGTAGGTATATCCATCTGCTCTCTGCTCTTAATAGAGCAGTTTCAAGATCTCCTCCTCTTATCCCTAGGCTCACTTTTTCTATGCCACAACAAACCAAATCTTCTTGTTTTGAGTTGTGGTATTCCAAGAAGTGTGTTGCTACAGTAGTGATGGATTTTCCATCCAGTTTGTCCTTTCTTGCATTCTTGATGTTCCTTAGATGTTCCATTAATCTGGTTCTTAATTTTCTGGTCGTCATGCCGACATAGTATTTGTCACATGTGCATTGAAGTACATAGATTATCCCTTCGCTCTGGCAACTGATATATCTCCTAATTTTATGTATTGTGCCAAAACGATCTATGATGTTCGTGGTTTTCTTGATGTATTTGCAAGTGCTGCAGTTTCCACATTTGTGACATCCTGGATTAAATGCAGTTTTTGTTTTCTTTGGTTGGAAATGACTACTGGTTAGTAGATCTTTTAGATTTTTGGTTCGTCTGTAACTTATAGCAGGTTTGTTTCCTAAGCATCTTTTCAGTGTGGGGTCAGTCATTAAAATATCCCAGTGTTTTGATATAATTTGTACTATTTGCGAGGTTTGTGAGATACAACAGTTAGGTATACAGCATCACAACATCATATATAAACAAGCTGCAATAAAGATACAACAGTTAGGTATACAGCATCACAACATCATATATAAACAAGCTGCAATAAAGATACAGCAGTTAGGTACACAGCATCACAATATCATATATAAACAAGCTGCAATAAAGATACAGAAGTTAGGTATACAGCATCACTACATCATATATAAACAAGCTGCAATAAAGATACAACAGTTAGGTATACAGCATCACAACATCATATATAAACAAGCTGCAATAAAGATACAACAGTTAGGTATACAGCATCACAACATCATATATAAACAAGCTGCAATAAAGATACAGCAGTTAGGTACACAGCATCACAATATCATATATAAACAAGCTGCAATAAAGATACAGAAGTTAGGTATACAGCATCACTACATCATATATAAACAAGCTGCAATAAAGATACAGCAGTTAGGTATACAGCATCACAACATCATATATAAACAAGCTGCAATAAAGATACAACAGTTAGGTATACAGCATCATAACATCATATATAAACAAGCTACAATAAAGATACAGCAGTTAGGTATACAGCATCACAACATCATATATAAAAACGCTGCAATAAAGATACAGCAGTTAGGTATACAGCATCACTACATCATATATAAACAAGCTGCAATAAATATACAGCAGTTAGGTATACAGCATCACAATATCATATATAAACAAGCTGCAATAAAGATACAAGTTAGGTATACAGCATCACAACATCATATATAAACAAGCTGCAATAAAGATACAACAGTTAGGTATACAGCATCACAATATCATATATAAACAAGCTGCAATAAAGATACAACAGTAAGGTATACAGCATCACAACATCATATATAAACAAGCTGCAATAAAGATACAGCAGTTAGGTTTACAGCATCACAATATCATATATAAACAAGCTGCAATAAAGATACAGCAGTTAGGTATACAGCATCACAACATCATATATAAACAAGCTGCAATAAAGATACAGCAGTTAGGTATACAGCATCACTACATCATATATAAACAAGCTGCAATAAAGATACAGCAGTTAGGTATACAGCATCACTACATCATATATAAACAAGCTGCAATAAAGATACAGCAGTTAGGTATACAGCATCACAACATCATATATAAACAAGCTGCAATAAAGATACAACAGTTAGGTATACAGCATCACAATATCATATATAAACAAGCTGCAATAAAGATACAACAGTTAGGTATACAGCATCACAACATCATATATAAACATGCTGCAATAAAGATACAGCAGTTAGGTATACAGCATCAGAACATCATATATAAACAAGCTGCAATAAAGATACAGCAGTTAGTTATACAGCATCACAATATCATATATAAACAAGCTGCAATAAAGATACAGTAGTTAGGTATACAGCATCACAACATCATATATAAACAAGCTGTAATAAAGATACAGCAGTTAGTTATACAGCATCACAATATCATATATAAACAAGCTGCAATAAAGATACAACAGTTAGGTATACAGCATCACAACATCATATATAAACAAGCTGCAATAAAGATACAGCAGTTAGGTATACAGCATCACTACATCATATATAAACAAGCTGTAATAAAGATATAGCAGTTAGGTATACAGCATCACAATATCATATATAAACAAGCTGCAATAAAGATACAACAGTTACGTATACAGCATCACAATATCATATATAAACAAGCTGCAATAAAGATACAACAGTTAGGTATACAGCATCACAACATCATATATATACAAGCTACAATAAAGATACAACAGTTAGGTATACAGCATCACTACATCATATATAAACAAGCTGCAATAAAGATACAACAGTTAGGTATACAGCATCACAACATCATATATAAACAAGCTGCAATAAAGATACAGCAGTTAGGTATACAGCATCACTACATCATATATAAACAAGCTGTAATAAAGATATAGCAGTTAGGTATACAGCATCACAACATCATATATAAACAAGCTGCAATAAAGATACAACAGTTAGGTATACAGCATCACAATATCATATATAAACAAGCTGCAATAAAGATACAACAGTTAGGTATACAGCATCAGAACATCATATATAAACAAGCTGCAATAAAGATACAGCAGTTAGTTATACAGCATCACAATATCATATATAAACAAGCTGCAATGAAGATACAGTAGTTAGGTATACAGCATCACAACATCATATATAAACAAGCTGCAATAAAGATACAGCAGTTAGTTATACAGCATCACAATATCATATATAAACAAGCTGCAATAAAGATACAACAGTTAGGTATACAGCATCACAACATCATATATAAACAAGCTGCAATAAAGATACAGCAGTTAGGTATACAGCATCACTACATCATATATAAACAAGCTGTAATAAAGATATAGCAGTTAGGTATACAGCATCACAATATCATATATAAACAAGCTGCAATAAAGATACAACAGTTACGTATACAGCATCACAATATCATATATAAACAAGCTGCAATAAAGATACAACAGTTAGGTATACAGCATCACAACATCATATATATACAAGCTACAATAAAGATACAACAGTTAGGTATACAGCATCACTACATCATATATAAACAAGCTGCAATAAATATACAACAGTTAGGTATACAGCATCACAACATCATATATAAACAAGCTGCAATAAAGATACAGCAGTTAGGTATACAGCATCACTACATCATATATAAACAAGCTGTAATAAAGATATAGCAGTTAGGTATACAGCATCACAACATCATATATAAACAAGCTGCAATAAAGATACAACAGTTAGGTATACAGCATCACAATATCATATATAAACAAGCTGCAATAAAGATACAACAGTTAGGTATACAGCATCAGAACATCATATATAAACAAGCTGCAATAAAGATACAGCAGTTAGTTATACAGCATCACAATATCATATATAAACAAGCTGCAATGAAGATACAGTAGTTAGGTATACAGCATCACAACATCATATATAAACAAGCTGCAATAAAGATACAGCAGTTAGTTATACAGCATCACAATATCATATATAAACAAGCTGCAATAAAGATACAACAGTTAGGTATACAGCATCACAACATCATATATAAACAAGCTGCAATAAAGATACAGCAGTTAGGTATACAGCATCACTACATCATATATAAACAAGCTGTAATAAAGATATAGCAGTTAGGTATACAGCATCACAATATCATATATAAACAAGCTGCAATAAAGATACAACAGTTACGTATACAGCATCACAATATCATATATAAACAAGCTGCAATAAAGATACAACAGTTAGGTATACAGCATCACAACATCATATATATACAAGCTACAATAAAGATACAACAGTTAGGTATACAGCATCACTACATCATATATAAACACGCTGCAATAAAGATACAACAGTTAGGTATACAGCATCACAATATCATATATAAACAAGCTGCAATAAAGATACAGCAGTTAGGTATACAGCATCACAATATCATATATAAACAAGCTGCAATAAAGATACAACAGTTAGGTATACAGCATCACAACATCATATATAAACATGCTGCAAAAAAGATACAGCAGTTAGGTATACAGCATCACAACATCATATATAAACACGCTGCAATAAAGATACAGCAGTTAGGTATACAGCATCACAATATTATATATAAACAAGCTGCAATAAATATACAGCAGTTAGGTACACAGCATCACAATATCATATATAAACAGGCTGCAATAAAGATACAGCAGTTAGGTATACAGCATCACTACATCATATATAAACAAGCTGCAATAAAGATACAGCAGTTAGGTATACAGCATCACAATATCATATATAAACAAGCTGCAATAAAGATACAACAGTTATACAGCATCACAACATCATATATAAACAAGCTGCAATAAAGATACAACAGGTATACAGCATAACAATATCATATATAAACAAGCTGCAATAAAGATACAGCAGTTAGGTATACAGCATCACTACATCATATGTAAACAAGCTGCAATAAAGATACAACAGTTAGGTATACAGCATCACAATATCATATATAAACAAGCTGCAATAAAGATACAACAGTTACGTATACAGCATCACAACATCATATATAAACAAGCTGCAATAAAGATTCAGCAGTTAGGTATACAGCATCACTACATCATATATAAACAAGCTGCAATAAAGATACAGCAGTTAGGTATACAGCATCACTACATCATATATAAACAAGCTGCAATAAAGATACAGCAGTTAGGTATACAGCATCACAGCATCATATACAAACAAGCTGAAATAAAGATACAGCAGTTAGGTATACAGCATCACTACATCATATATAAACAAGCTGCAATAAAGATACAGCAGTTAGGTATACAGCATCACTACATAATTTATAAACAAGCTGTAATAAAGATACAGCTGTTAGGTATACAGCATCACAACATCATATATAAACAGGCTGCAATAAAGATACAACAGTTAGGTATACAGCATCACAACATCATATATAAACAAGCTGCAATAAAGATACAGCAGTTAGGTATACAGCATCATTACATCATATATAAACAAGCTGCAATAAAGATACAGCAGTTAGGTATACAGCATCACAACATCATATATAAACAAGCTGCAATAAAGATACAGCAGTTAGGTATACAGCATCACAATATCATATATAAACAAGCTGCAATAAAGATACAGCAGTTAGGTATACAGCATCACTACATCATATATAAACACGCTGCAATAAAGATACAACAGTTAGGTATACAGCATCACAACATCATATATAAACAAGCTGCAATAAAGATACAGCAGTTAGGTATACAGCATCACAACATCATATATAAACAAGCTGCAATAAAGATACAGCAGTTAGGTATACAGCATCACAACATCATATATAAACAAGCTGTAATAAAGATACAGCAGTTAGGTATACAGCATCACAACATCATATATAAACAAGCTGCAATAAAGATACAGCAGTTAGGTATACAGCATCACAACATCATATATAAACAAGCTGCAATAAAGATACAGCAGTTAGGTATACAGCATCACTACATCATATATAAACAAGCTGCAATAAAGATACAGCAGTTAGGTATACAACATCACAATATCATATATAAACAAGCTGCAATAAAGATACAACAGTTAGGTATACAGCATCACAATATCATATATAAACAAGCTGCAATAAAGATACAGCAGTTAGGTATACAGCATCACTACATCATATATAAACAAGCTGCAATAAAGATACAGCAGTTAGGTATACAGCATCACTACATCATATATAAACAACCTGCAATAAAGATACAGCAGTTAGGTACACAGCATCACAATATCATATATAAACAAGCTGTAATAAAGATACAACAGTTAGGTATACAGCATCACAATATCATATATAAACACGCTGTAATAAAGATACAGCAGTTAGGTATACAGCATCACTACATCATATATAAACAAGCTGCAATAAAGATACAACAGTTAGGTATACAGCATCACTACATCATATATAAACAAGCTGCAATAAATATACAACAGTTAGGTATACAGCATCACAACATCATATATAAACAAGCTGCAATAAGAATACAACAGTTATGTATACAGCATCACAGCATCATATATAAACAAGCTGCAATAAAGATACAGCAGTTAGGTATACAGCATCACAACATCATATATAAACAAGCTGCAATAAAGATACAACAGTTAGTTATACAGCATCACTACATCATATATAAACATGCTGCAATAAAGATACAACAGTTAGGTATACAGCATCACACCGTCATATATAAACAAGCTATAATAAAGATACAGCAGTTAGGTATACAGCATCACACCGTCATATATAAACAAGCTATAATAAAGATACAACAGTTAGGTATACAGCATCACACCGTCATATATAAACAAGCTATAATAAAGATACAGCAGTTAGGTATACAGCATCACAACATCATATATAAACAAGCTGCAATAAAGATACAACAGTTAGGTATACAGCATCACAACATCATATATAAACAAGCTGCAATAAAGATACAGCAGTTAGGTATACAGCATCACAACATCATATATAAACAAGCTGCAATAAAGATACAGCAGTTAGGTATACAGCATCACATCATCATATATAAACAAGTTCCAATAAAGATACAGCAGTTAGGTATACAGCATCACAACATCATATATAAACAAGCTGCAATAAAGATACAGCAGTTAGATATACAGCATCACAACATCATATATAAACAAGCTGCAATAAAGATACAGCAGTTAGGTATACAGCATCACTACATCATATATAAACAGACTGCAATAAAGATACAGCATCACAAAATCATATATAAACAAGCTGCAATAAAGATACAACAGTTAGTTATATAGCATCAGAATATCATATATAAACATGCTGCAATAAAGATACAACAGTTAGTTATACAGCATCACAAAATCATATATAAACAAGCTGCAATAAAGATACAACAGTTAGGTATACAGCATCAGAATATCATATATAAACATGCTGCAATAAAGATACAACAGTTAGGTATACAGCATCACAATATCATATATAAACAAGCTGCAATAAAGATACAGCAGTTAGGTATACAGCATCACTACATCATATATAAACAGGCTGCAATAAAGATACAGCAGTTAGTTATACAGCATCACTACATCATATATAAACAAGCTGCAATAAAGATACAACAGTTAGTTATACAGCATCACTACATCATATATAAACAAGCTGCAATAAAGCTTACAGTCTGCACAGAGCACTCAGCAGACTCAGACTTATATGCCATTTAATCTGGCCTGGAACAACCTCTTATTTAGCCACAATAAAATACATTCTAAATTATATTGCAATAGCTGCAACTAACTTATGACATTAAAATACAAAAAATATTTCTAAATATTAATATTTAACACCAGTATACTTACTACCCTTGGTCTAATTAATATTAAATATAAGAATAAATTACCTTTTAACTTTTAATAGCTATAGTTTAGAATTTATATTCTAAAATCTATTAAAATATAGAAACCATTAATACATTACAACATAGCCAATTTTGAGAAGTTCAGCTTTTGTCAATATTCTGTCGGTCATACTTGAAGGAATATTCCACTATTTGCTAGAGCACAGATCACAAAATGTTATTTCTTATCCACAAGAAATGGTTCCAAAATGTCAGAGAAAATACTAGCCCCAAATCTGTGTATTTTTCTCTCAGTCAAGTGAGACTGATCTTGTTACTAACGGCTAGATTTAGAGTTCTGCGGCCAAAGGGGTGCGTTAGCTACGCTGGCTTTTTTCCCCCCGCACCTTTTAAATACCGCTGGTATTTAGAGTTCACAGAATGGCTGCGTTAGGCTCCAAAAAAGGGAGTGTAGAGCATATTTACCGCCACTGCAACTCTAAATTCCAGCGGTGCTTACGGACGCGGCCAGCTTCAAAAACGTGCTCGTGCACGATTCCCCCATAGAAAACAATGGGGCCATTTGACCTGAAAAAAACCTAACACCTGCAAAAAAGCAGCGTTCAGCTCCTAACGCAGCCCCATTGTTTTCTATGGGGAAACACTTCCTACGTCTGCACCTAACACTCTAACATGTACCCCAAGTCTAAACACCCCTAACCTTACACTTATTAACCCCTATTCTGCCGCCCCAGCTATCGCTGACACCTGCATATTTTTTTTAAACCCCTAATCTGCCGCTCCGTACACCGCCGCTACCTACATTATACCTATGTACCCCTAATCTGCTGCCCCTAACACCGCCGACCCCTATATTATATTTATTAACCCCTAATCTGTCCCCCACAATGTCCCCTCCACCTACCTACAATAATTAACCCCTAATCTGCCGACCGGATCTCGCCAGTACTCTAATAAATGGATTAACCCCTAAAGCTAAGTCTAACCCTAACACTAACACCCCCCTAAGTTAAATATAATTTAAATCTAACGAAATAAATTAACTCTTATTATATAAATTAATCCTATTTAAAGCTAACTACTTACCTGTAAAATAAATCCTAATATAGCTACAATATAAATTATAATTATATTGTAGCTATTTTAGGATTAATATTTATTTTACAGGCAACTTTGTAATTATTTTAACCAGGTACAATAGCTAAAATAGTTAAAATAATTACAAAATTACCTGTAAAATAAATCCTAACCTAAGTTACAATTAAACCTAACACTACACTATCAATAAATTAATTAAATAAAATACCTACAATTATCTACAATTAAACCTAACACTACACTATCAATAAATTAATTAAATACAATACCTACAAATAACTACAATTAAATAAACTAACTAAAGTACAAAGAATAAAAAAGAACTAAGTTACAAAAAATAAAAAAATATTTACAAACATTAGAAAAATATTACAACAATTTTAAACTAATTACACCTACTCTAAGCCCCCTAATAAAATAACAAAGACCCCCAAAATAAAAAAATGCCCTACCCTATTCTAAATTAAAAAATTTCAAAGCTCTTTTACCTTACCAGCCCTGAAAAAGGCCATTTGCGGGGCATCCCCCAAATAATTCAGCTCTTTTGCCTGTAAAAAAAAACATACAATCCCCCCCCCCAACATTACAACCCAAAACCCACATACCCCTAATCTAACCCAAACCCCCCTTAAATAAACCTAACACTAAGCCCATGAAGATCTTCCTACCTTATCTTCACTATGCCAGGTTCACAGATCGCTCCAGGCTCCAAAATCTTCATCCAAGCCCAAGCGGGGGCTGGCGATCCATAATCCAGCTGAAATCTTCACACGTGTGCGTTTCAGGGCCTTCCAGGGCACAGTGCCACCCCAGTGCAACTCATATCTGGTGTAACAGTAGTGTACATTTAAAAAAAAAAAAAAACTTTTTTTGACTGTGTTAAATAATAGCAGTCAGTTTCCTTCATGCGTGTGCGTTTCAGTGCCTGCCAGGGCACAGTGTCACCCCAGTGCAACTCATATCTGGTGTAACAGTAGTGTACATTTAAAAAAAAATACAATTTTGACTGTAATAGATTGAATAGCAGTTAGCTGTCTGCAAGCATGTGTGTCAGGCCTACAGCGTCTACTCTGCCAACTTCTGCAAGTGCACAGTACCACTCATATCTGTTGTCACAGTATCTTGCACGCATAGTACCACTAATCGAAAAAAAAATGACAGGCAGAGGCAGGTCAACCCGCAGGGGCCGTCGTGTTCGTGGTGCTGTGATTCCCTTTCAGCCCTAGAATAATGCCCAGTGTTCAGAGGCCACGTACCTCGAACTCGAACAGTTCTGAGGACATAGTTAACTGGCTAACACAGGACATCCAATCTTCTACAGCTTCTGCTCGGAACCTTGACGCACCATCCTCCTCCAGCTTAGCTTCCTGCACCTCTCAAGTTACCACTCGCCCGCCTGCCGCAACCACCAACACTAGCACCACAGCCGCTTCACTTGATCTGTCAGAGGAGTTATTTACACATCAGTTGGAAGAAATGAGTGATAGTGATAAGCAACCATTATTGCCAGAGGATGTAGATAACAGGGATATGTCTCAGTCAGGCAGCATTACACACATGGACTTACGGTGTGATGATGATGATGTTGTACCCGCTGCTGCTTCCTTTATTGAGTTGTCAGATACAAGTGAAGCGGTTGATGATGACGATGCATCCGTGGATGTCACGTGGGTGCCGCTAGAAGAGAAGAAGAAGAGGGGCAAAGTTCAGATGGGGAGACAGAGAGGAGGAGGAGACGAGTTGGAAGGAGGGGGAGGTCGTCGCAAGGAGCTAGTGGCACAGTCAGACAGCATGCCAATCAATGCATGCTGTTGCCACCATCAGAATGCTGTCATTGCAGAGCTCAGCAGTGTGGCATTTGCAACCTGTGCCAAAAGAAACTGAGTCGGGGGAAGTCCAACACCCACCTAGGTACAACTGCTTTGTGAAGGCACATGATCGCACATCACAAACGCCTATGGGATCAACACATGAGTACAAGCAGCACACAAACTCAAAGCCGCCATCCTCCTCCTGGTCCAGCATCTTCAGCCACGTCAACCACTGCTGTCCTCCTTGCCCCCTCTCAACCATCCGCCACTCCATCTCTCGCCTTGAGCAGTTCCTGCTCATCTGCCACAGTCAGGTGTCTGTCAAGGACATGTTTGAGCGTAAGAAGCCAATGTCACAAAGTCACCCCCTTGCCCGGCATCTGACAGCTGGCTTGACTGAACTCTTAGCCCGCCAGCTTTTACCATACAAGCTGGTGGAGTCTGAGGCGTTCAAAATTTTTTTAGCTATTGGGACACTGCAGTGGAAGGTACCTGGCTGAAATTTCTTTGCACAAAAGGCAATCCCCAACTTGTACTCGATTGTGCAAAAGGAAGTAATGGCATGTCTGGCACACAGTGTTGGGGCAAGGGTCCATCTGACCACTGATACCTGGTCTGCAAAGCATGGTCAGGGCAGGTATATCACCTACACTGCGCATTGGGTAAACCTGCTGACGGCTGCCAAGCATGGAATGCGTGGCTCTGCAGAGGAGTTGGTGACACCGCTACGAATTGCAGGCATGCCTGCTGCCACCTCCTCTACTCCACCTACTCCATCCTCTTCCATAACCTCCTTGGCTGAGTCCTCTTCTGCTGCTGTGACTTGCTCCACATCAACGGCACCCCCCCAGCTCCCCAGGTACTATTCCACATCCCGGATACGGCAGTGTCATGCCATCTTGGGGTTGACTTGCCTGAAAGCAGAGAGTCACACCGGACCAGCACTCATGTCCACCCTGAATGCACAGGTGGATCAGTGGCTGACTCCGCACCAACTGGAGATCGGCAAAGTGGTTAGTGACAATGGAAGAAATTTGGTGGCGGCATTGAATTTGGGCAAGTTGACACATGTGCCGTGCATGGCACATGTGTGTAATCTGATCGTACAACGCTTTGTGCATAAGTACCCAGGCTTACAGGATGTCCTGAAGTAGGCCAGGAAGGTGTGTGGCCATTTCAGGCTTTCCTACATGGCCATGGTGCACTTTTCAGATATCCAGCGGCGAAACAACATGCCAGTGAGGCGCTTGATTTGCGACAGCCTGACACGTTGGAATTCAACACTCCTAATGTTCGACCGCCTGATCCAACAAGAAATAGCCATTAACGAGTATTTGTATGACCGGGGTGCTAGGACAGCTTCTGCGGAGCTGGGAATTTTTTTGCCACATTACTGGACGCTCATGCGCAATGCCTGTAGGCTCATGCATTCTTTTGAGGAGGTGACAAACCTAGTCAGTCGCACCGAAGGCACCATCAGTGACATCATACCATTTGTTTTGTTCCTGGAGCGTGCCCTGCGAAGAGTGCTAGATCAGGCCGTAGATGAGCGTGAAGAGGAAAAGGAAGAGTTGTGGTCACCATCACCACCAGAAACAGCCTTATCAGCATCGCTTGCTGGACCTGCGGCAACGCTGGAAGAGGATTGTGAGGAAGAAGAGTCAGAGGAGGAATGTGGCTTTGAGGAGGAGGTGGAAGACCAACCACAACAGGCATCCCAGGGTGCTCGTTGTCGCCTATTTGGTACCCGTGGTGTTGTACGTGGCTGGGCGGAAGAACATACCTTCAGTGAGATCACTGCAGACGAGGAACGGGACATAAGTAGCTCAGCATCCAACCTTGTGCAAATGGGGTCTTTCATGCTGTCGTGCCTGTTGAGGGACCCTCATATAAAAAGGCTGAAGGAGAACGACCTGTACTGGGTGTCCACACTACTAGACCCCCGGTATAAGCATAAAGTGCCTGAAATGTTCCCGAATTACCGCAAGTCGGAAAGGATGCAGCAGTTCCAAAATAAATTAAAAAGTATGCTTTACACAGCGTATAAGGGTGATGTCACAGCACAACGGGTATCTAACAGGGGAAGAGCTGAAAGTAATCCTCCTCCTCCCACGACCACGCCGGCAAGGACAGGATGCTTTACAGAGGTGTTGTTGATGGAGGATATGCAGAGCTTTTTAAGTCCTACGCATTGCCACAGCCCTTCGGGGTCCACCCTCAGAGAACGACTCGACGGACAGGTAGCAGACTACCTCGCCTCAACTGCAGATATCAACACTCTGAGGAGCGATGAACCCCTTGACTACTGGGTGTGCAGACTTGACCTGTGGCCTGAGCTATCCCAATTTGCGATAGAACTTCTGGCATGCCCCGCTTCAAGTGTCCTGTCAGAAAGGACCTTCAGTGCAGCAGGAGGTATTGTCACTGAGAAGAGAAGTTGCCTAGGTCAAAAAAGTCTAGATTACCTCACCATTATTAATATGAATGAGGGATGGATCCCGAAGGGACTGTCAGTGGGCGATACATTCGACTAAAAAAGGCCTGATGAGATGAGCTGCCTTGGGCTAAAAATGGTCCACACGCTGCTGTATTTTATCTCTGAATGCCGGATGACTTGCGTGACTTATCCGCCACCAACTAGGGTTCAAGCCGCAATGTTTTAGGGCACTTTCTGCCTGGGAAACAAACATCAATTTTTCTGGCCGCTGCTACAGCAGCGGCTGCAACAATACCTCATTTTTCAGGCATGTGTACATGCCTAATTTTTCTGGCCTCTGGTGCTGCACTGTGGCTTCAAAAACCAAACCAAAAAAAGGTACATAACAGGGATTAAACTGATAGGAATAGTACTAATTAACACACCACTCCTATCTTGTGGCACATTAGATTGCACGCGCAGTGCCCCAAATTTGAAGTAGGAGGTCCGACCAAGCATCTTTTTCCATCTCCCGGTTCCTAAAATCGATGTCATATACACGTCCCCTGATAGGGGACGTAACAGGGATTAAACTGATAGGAATAGTACTACTTAACACACCTTATAATAACGCAGAGAGAGGCAACACAGAGAGAGGAGTCTGAAGAAGAGGAGTCAGAGGAGGAAGGTGGCTTTGAGGAGGTGGAAGACCAAACACAGCAGATGTCCCAGGGGGCTTTTTTTCACCTTTCAGGGACCCTTGGTGTTGTATGTGGCTGGGTGGAGGAAGAGAACTTCAATGACATCAGTGAGGACAAAGAACGAGACATGGCTAGCTTGGTATCCAACCTTGTGCAAATGGGGAGTTTGCGGTTGTGCAAATGGACTGTTTGCAGTTGTTTGCGTTGCGTTAAAGGGACAGTCTAGGACAAAATAAACTTTCATGATTCAGATAGAGCATGTAATTTTAAACAATTTCCCATTTTACTTTTATCACCAATTTTGCTTTGTTCTCTTGGTATTCTTAGTTGAAAGCTTAACCTAGGAGGTTCATATGCTAATTTCTTAGACCTTGAAGCCCACCTCTTTCAGATTGCATTTTAACAGTTTTTCACCACTAGAGGGTGTTAGTTCACGTATTTCATATAGATAACACTGTGCTCGTGCACGAGAAGTTATCTGGGAGCAGGCACTGATTGGCTAGACTGCAAGTCTGTCAAAAGAACTGAAAAAAGGGGCAGTTTGTAGAGGCTTAGATGCAAGATAATCACAGAGGTTAAAAGATTATTATTATAAATGTGTTAGTTATGCAAAACTGGGAAATGGGTAATAAAGGGATTATCTATATTTTAAAACAATAAAAATTCTGGTGTAGACTGTCCCTTTAAACGGGGAGTTTGGTCTGTCACTGTGAAGCGGGCGTAACCCTTACACTACCTGATCAATACATCATACCTGATGTTTTAAAACACGTTATTCCAAACAATTTAGGAATGTTAGGTGATTTATGCCCTTTATGGATTAAAACCAGACTCTGCATAAACAATGTAATTTTGAAAAATCGAACAAAGAGAGGCGCACAAATGTGTGTATCGGTAAAGACAATGTCAGCACACTCTACTGGTTTTTTGTACGCAGGGTACTCACAATTTGTCAAAGCACACCAATGTGCTTGTGGATGCAGGCTGGCAATCAGAGCTGACCAGCTGGCTCTCTCTGGCTCTCTCTGATATACAGCAGTCCTCCAATAGGTAAAACTGTCAGGTAGTGGCTTGCTTGTATAAAATCTCCAGGCTCAAGTTTTATATATAAAAACTTAAACTTTTATTGCATATTATACAAGAAGATTGTTTCACAAACAAATAATTGCACAGGTAACAATTGCAACACGTTTCTCGGCTCTCCTGGCCGTTTCATCAGGCATCTGTATAACGATCTTCTGTGAAACGATCTTCTTGTATAATATGCAATAAAAGTTTTAAGTTTTTATATATAAAACGTGAGCCTGGATATTTTATACAAGCAAGCCACTACCTGACAGTTTTACCTATTGGAGGACTGCTGTATATCGGAGAGAGCCATAGAGAGCCAGCTGGTCAGCTCTGATTGCCAGCCTGCATCCACAAGCACATTGGTGTACTTTGACAAATTGTGAGTACCCTGCGTACAAAAAAACAGTAGTGTGTGCTGACATTGTCTTTACAGATACACACATTTGTGCGCCTCTCTTTGTCCGATTTTTCAGAAGTGCTTATTCCCCGCTGGGATCAGTTTGGAGAGTGCAGCCGGAAGAGATAGACCCCCTGTGGTGAATTTTTTTGGGACCGCTTGGAGTGCAAGTCTACACTAGAACTTGGGTCAAGGAGACCAATGGACTTTCCACACGGAAGCTGAATATACCAACAGTTAATGAGGTTCCTCTTTCCATTCCATTTTTTTTTATTTAATTGTATATACATTTTTAGTTACTTTTATAGAGACACTGTCTACTGATATATGTTGAATATACACAGCATGCATATCTTTATATATGTATGTTTTGAGCGCCCTCTGGTGACTAAGGTCAATTTTAACTATGTAATTTTCCATGGGAGTTTTGCCATAGTCCCCTTGAAACAACTTTTCCATCACTATTGTGGCCAGAAAGAGTCCCTGTGGGTTTTAAAATTCGCCTGCCTTTTGAAGTCTATGGCGGTTTGCCCGGTTCGCCCGTTCGCGAACAGTTGCAGAAGTTCTCATTCGCCGTTCGCAAACCCAAATTTTTATGTTCGCGACATCACTACTTCTAATCATTCAAAACAGAAATTGGTTTACGCCCTTAATCGAAGCTTGTCTCTAATTGGTTATTTGGCAATGCCTCTCTGAACAACCAAATACCTTGGCTGTAATACCAGTTTTATTCCATTGGGGGGGCAGCAGACATAGAAAAACAGTTTAATTATGAAATACTGCTAACAGTTTAATATATATATATATATATATATATATATATATATATATATATATATTCTTATATATTTTTAAATATATATTTAATTTTCTCACTATTTCCTGCATCAGCAAACAAACATGTCCAACATGCTTGGGACCACCCAATATTATCCAATCTGATTATTGCAATACTAAATATGAGGTATTTGAAGAAACTGCATTTAAAAAATCTCATTTTCTATGAAAGGATTTAAAAGGATTTAAAAGGATTACAATACTTTTAGCATGGATACAACTATTTTCTCAGTTTACAATTGCCATCTTAATATCACATACATACCTTGTGAGTGGCAGTCTGATGTAATTGCATATAGTTATATATAAATTTGATTATTATCCCATATTAATATAAATATTGCATATCTGTGGATATTATTTTAATATTTAGTTTATACGCTATATGATATGATTCAGGTCACACATTATATAGGCATTCATATATTAGTATCTACTAGTCATATCTGGAACCTAGTTCGTATATTAAATGTCTGAAAAACAAAAGAATGCTATTTATTTTGAAATAAATTGGACATTTTAAATTGACCATATAGCTACTTACTCAATTCAGCAGATACTTATCTAATATGTTATTGTTAGGCATTTCTCTAAGATCCACAAATATAAATTTATACAATACTGAGGTATACCATAACTGAAAATTAGACATTTTGATGCTTTCAACTTCACCATATCACCAAGGGCATTTGGAGCTTCAACATCTGGGGTTTGTGTATTGGAACTCATAGTGTGCTAATTTGCACTGAGATAATAGATATTTTAATTGTTGGTCATCCTGGAAAGGTATCTCAAATTGTAGACTTCTAGGCTGCTTATCCACAGGGGTTCCTGTGATCTAAGTAATTAATTTCTTAGGCTAAATTAATTTAGAGATTTCAATCTAGGAAGACTATACAACAATAATTCTTTAGAAATTACCTCTCTTTTAAGACCGTGATCAAAGGTTCTTGAAATGTGACATTATTTCTTATAGTTTGGGACAAATGATTGACCCCCCCTGCTAGTGGCCGATTGGCTGCGAATCTGCAGGGGGTGGCATTGCACCAGCAGTTCACAATAACTGATGATGCAATGATAAATGCAGAGAGTGTATGCTGTCAGCATTTATCAATTTGCAGCGGACATGATCCGCTATATCAGATCATGTCTGCTCGCACAATCATAAATATGCCCCTCTATCTCAATCGTGATGCAGTCTATATAGTGTTTACTGACAGGTATGTAATTAGTATTTGTATATTGCTGCATGATGATTTCATTATTACTGCCTGTAATGGGCGCAGTATGAAGAAGAGGCATATAACTATCACCTACTCTGACATGTTCAATTTTATCGGTATAAATAAAGATGGTATAGAAACAGGCATTTATATCACAATATATTTTTCCAATATTATTCTTGGTGCCTTGGCTGTTTTTAAGGCCCAAAATATGCGTGAACTTGTCTGATGTTATTGTTCCATTACCTAAAACCTTTACACTTCTACCTAATCCATAGTACTTCAGCTTTAAATCAATGTTTACACTTTGGAGAGATGCAAATTTTTCATTGATCACTCTAACTAAATCATTCATAATTTTATAATAAACAGGTTTTACAGTGAGACTCGTTGATTTTTTGTTTTGAGTAGTAATTGATATTTTTCCATCTGCGGCATTAAAGGTGAGGTTCTTATGCGAATACTGCAAGGCGCATAACCCTACTCCCCAATCGCATTGAAATATAGTGGACTTAGCCAGTATTGTTGTAAAATTCGAAATTTCATTTTGCAGTAAAATATCAAAGGACGCATTGCTCTGTAAAATTAAATAAAAAAGGGCTACCTCCATTATACTAAATTGTAGACAACTG
Organism: Bombina bombina; assembly: GCF_027579735.1. Classification (NCBI taxonomy): domain Eukaryota; kingdom Metazoa; phylum Chordata; class Amphibia; order Anura; family Bombinatoridae; genus Bombina; species Bombina bombina. The sequence goes on along the minus strand of NC_069501.1, from coordinate 1,261,907,868 downwards.
CGATTTAGGTATCCAAGTATTAAACTTGTGAGGGTAACCTTTCCAGTGGACAAAGAAATACAACTCTCCACCTATACGCATGTGTTTTAAAAAAAAATTGATTTTGTAAACGTGGTCAGGATTATATGCTATTTTTTTAAACTCTTCAGCGTAAAATGTACCTTTGATAGACTCATCAGCAAGATCTTTGAGGCCTAGATTTGGAGTTCGGCGGTAGCCGTCAAAACCAGCGTTAGAGGCTCCTAACGCTGGTTTTGGCCGCCCGCTGGTATTTGGAGTCAGTGATTAAAGGGTCTAACGCTCACTTTTCAGCCGCGACTTTTCCATACCGCAGATCCCCCTACGCCATTTGCGTATCCTATCTTTTCAATGGGATCTTTCTAACGCTGGTATTTAGAGTCGTTTCTGAAGTGAGCGTTAGAGCTCTAACGACAAAATTCCAGCCGCCTGAAAATAGCAGGAGTTAAGAGCTTTCTGGCTAACGCCGGTTTATAAAGCTCTTAACTACTGTACCCTAAAGTACACTAACACCCATAAACTACCTATGTACCCCTAAACCGAGCTCCCCCCACACCGCCGCCACTCGATTAAAATTTTTAACCCCTAATCTGCCGACCGCCACCTACGTTATATTTATGTACCCCTAATCTGCTGCCCCTAACCCCGCCGACCCCTGTATTACATTTATTAACCCCTAACTTGCCCCCCACAACGTCGCCGCCAGCTACTTAAAATAATTAACCCCTAATCTTCCGACCGCAAATCGCCGCCACCTACGTTATCCCTATGTACCCCCTAATCTGCTGCCCCTAACATCGCCGACCCCTATATTATATTTATTAACCCCTAATCTGCCCCCCTCAACGTCGCCGACACCTGCCTACACTTATTAACCCCTAATCTGCCGAGCGGACCTGAGCGCTACTATAATAAAGTTATTAACCCCTAACCCGCCTCACTAACCCTATCATAAATAGTATTAACCCCTAATCTGCCCTCCCTAACATCGCCGACACCTACCTTCAATTATTAACCCCTAATCTGCCGACCGGAGCTCACCGCTATTCTAATAAATGTATTAACCCCTAAAGCTAAGTCTAACCCTAACACTAACACCCCCCTAAGTTAAATATAATTTAAATCTAACGAAATAAATTAACTCTTATTAAATAAATGATTCCTATTTAAAGCTAAATACTTACCTGTAAAATAAATCCTAATATAGCTACAATATAAATTATAATTATATTATAGCTATTTTAGGATTAATATTTATTTTACAGGCAACTTTGTTATTATTTTAACCAGGTACAATAGCTATTAAATAGTTAAGAACTATTTAATAGTTACCTAGTTAAAATAATAAGAAATTTACCTGTAAAATAAATCCTAACCTAAGTTATAATTAAACCTAACACTACCCTATCAATAAAATAATTAAATAAACTACCTACAATTACCTACAATTAACCTAACACTACACTATCAATAAATTAATTAAACACAATTCCTACAAATAAATACAATTAAATAAACTAGCTAAAGTACAAAAAATAAAAAAGATCTAAGTTACAGAAAATAAAAAAATATTTACAAACATAATAAAAATATTACAACAATTTTAAACTAATTACACCTACTCTAAGCCCCCTAATAAAATAACAAAGCCCCCCAAAATAAAAAATTCCCTACCCTATTCTAAATTAAAAAAGTTACAAGCTCTTTTACCTTACCAGCCCTGAACAGGGCCCTTTGCGGGGCATGCCCCAAGAATTTCAGCTCTTTTGCCTGTAAAAAAAACACATACAATACCCCCCCCCCCCCAACATTACAACCCACCACCCACATACCCCTAATCTAACCCAAACCCCCCTTAAATAAACCTAACACTAAGCCCCTGAAGATCTTCCTACCTTGTCTTCACCATACCAGGTTCACCGATCCGTCCTGAAGAGCTCCTCCGATGTCCTGATCCAAGCCCAAGCGGGGGCTGAAGAGGTCCATGATCCGGTCAAAGTCTTCATCTAAGCGGGGCAGAAGAGGATCTTCCATCCGATTGAAGTCATCATCCAGGCGGCATCTTCGATCTTCTTCCATCCGGAGCGAAGCGGCAGGATCCTGAAGACATCCAGCGCGGAACATCCATCGGGACCGACGACTGAACGACGAATGACTGTTCCTTTAAGGGACGTCATCCAAGATGGCGTCCCTCGAATTCCGATTGGCTGATAGGATTCTATCAGCCAATCGGAATTAAGGTAGGAATTTTCTGATTGGCTGATGGAATCAGCCAATCAGAATCAAGTTCAATCCGATTGGCTGATCCAATCAGCCAATCAGATTGAGCTTGCATTCTATTGGCTGTTCCGATCAGCCAATAGAATGCGAGCTCAATCTGATTGGCTGATTGGATCGGCCAATCGGATTGAACTAGATTCTGATTGGCTGATTCCATCAGCCAATCAGAAAATTCCTACCTTAATTCCGATTGGCTGATAGAATCCTATCAGCCAATCGGAATTCGAGGGACGCCATCTTGGATGACGTCCCTTAAAGGAACAGTCATTCGTCGTTCAGTCGTCGGTCCGGATGGATGTTCCGCGCTGGATGTCTTCAGGATCCTGCCTCTTCGCTCCGGATGGAAGAAGATCGAAGATGCCGCCTGGATGATGACTTCAATCGGATGGAAGATCCTCTTCTGCCCCGCTTGGATGAAGACTTTGACCGGATCATGGACCTCTTCAGCCCCCGCTTGGGCTTGGATCAGGACATCGGAGGAGCTCTTCAGGACGGATCGGTGAACCTGGTATGGTGAAGACAAGGTAGGAAGATCTTCAGGGGCTTAGTGTTAGGTTTATTTAAGGGGGGTTTGGGTTAGATTAGGGGTATGTGGGTGGTGGGTTGTAATGTTGGGGGGGGGGTATTGTATGTGTTTTTTTTACAGGCAAAAGAGCTGAAATTCTTGGGGCATGCCCCGCAAAGGGCCCTGTTCAGGGCTGGTAAGGTAAAAGAGCTTGTAACTTTTTTAATTTAGAATAGGGTAGGGAATTTTTTATTTTGGGGGGCTTTGTTATTTTATTAGGGGGCTTAGAGTAGGGGTAATTAGTTTAAAATTGTTGTAATATTTTTATTATGTTTGTAAATATTTTTTTATTTTCTGTAACTTAGATCTTTTTTATTTTTTGTACTTTAGCTAGTTTATTTAATTGTATTTATTTGTAGGAATTGTGTTTAATTAATTTATTGATAGTGTAGTGTTAGGTTAATTGTAGGTAATTGTAGGTAGTTTATTTAATTATTTTATTGATAGGGTAGTGTTAGGTTTAATTATAACTTAGGTTAGGACTTATTTTACAGGTAATTTTGTTATTATTTTAACTAGGTAACTATTAAATAGTTCTTAACTATTTAATAGCTATTGTACCTGGTTAAAATAATTACAAAGTTGCCTGTAAAATAAATATTAATCCTAAAATAGCTATAATATAATTATAATTTATATTGTAGCTATATTAGGATGTATTTTACAGGTAAGTATTTAGCTTTAAATAGGAATCATTTATTTAATAAGAGTTAATTTATTTCGTTAGATAAAAATTATATTTAACTTAGGGGGGTGTTAGTGTTAGGGCTAGACTTAGCTTTAGGGGTTAATACATTTATTAGAATAGCGGTGAGCTCCGGTCGGCAGATTAGGGGTTAATAATTGAAGTTAGGTGTCGGCGATGTTAGGGAGGGCAGATTAGGGGTTAATACTATTTATGATAGGGTTAGTGAGGCGGATTAGGGGTTAATAACTTTATTATAGTAGCTCTCAGGTCCGGTCGGCAGATTAGGGGTTAATAAGTGTAGGCAGGTGTCGGCGACGTTGAGGGGGGCAGATTAGGGGTTAATAAATATAATATAGGGGTCGGCGATGTTAGGGCAGCAGATTAGGGGTACATAGGGATAACGTAGGTTGCGGCGGTTTACGGAGCGGCAGATTAGGGGTTTAAAAAAATATGCAGGGGTCAGCGATAGCGGGGGCGGCAGATTAGGGGTTAATAAGTGTAAGGCTAGGGGTGTTTAGACTCGGGGTACATGTTAGAGTGTTAGGTGCAGACGTAGGAAGTGTTTCCCCATAGGAAACAATGGGGCTGCGTTAGGAGCTGAACGCTGCTTTTTTGCAGGTGTTAGGTTTTTTTTAAGCTCAAACAGCCCCATTGTTTCCTATGGGGGAATCGTGCACGAGCACGTTTTTGAGGCCGGCCGCGTCCGTAAGCAACTCTGGTATCGAGAGTTGCATTTGCGGTAAAAATGCTCTACGCTCCTTTTTTGGAGCCTAACGCAGCATTTGTTTGAACTCTCGATACCAGAGTTAAATTTATGGTGCGGCCAGAAAAAAGCCCGCGGAGCGTTAGCAGCCCATTTACCGCCGAACTCCAAATCTAGGCCTCAGTTTGTAAAGCGGTTTAATCCACGCATATTTATACTTGCAATAATAAATATTTATGTCTGTTCATAAGCTTTGGTAAACACACCATTTAATTTTTATATTCTCATATAGAGACCTACTTATCAAGCCATCAACTTACTTTCATTCGACGGCACCAATACGCTTGCCTGACATCGCTTAACATCACGGCCGTGGACCTGAATACACTCTCCATATTTATATAAAAAGCTTTCAAAAAGTTGCGCACCAAGTATGGGGCGATGAGCAGCGGACTGTTGTTAACTAAACAGTCATCGATCTCGCTGCTATTCTGCTTTTTCACAGCTTTATTTATACCCTGTAACTAAACACTGCCACTATACTAAATCGTATAACCCCTATCCCGCTGCTCCCGGACCCTGCCTCAACTCTAATAAAGTTAACCCCTATCCCACCGTTCCCCGTCTCTGCCGCATCTAAATAAAGTTATTAACCCCTATACCGCGCTCCCCGACCCCGCCGTAACTAAATACATTTTTTAACCCCTATCCCGACGCTCCCAGAGCCCACCGCAACCTCTGGCTTCCCATATCACTACCACTTATTAAACCTATTAACCCCTAAACTGCCAGCCCCCCACATCGCCATAAACTAAATTAACCTATTAACCCCTAAACCTAACAACCGCTAACTTTATATTGAATATATTAACTCATCCCTATCTTATAAGAAATGTAAACTTACCTTTAGGTTTAAATTAAACTATATTAAACTATTAATTAATCTAACCTAACTGTTATACTAAAATTACATTAAACTACAAATTAAATTAACTAAATTACATATTGAAAAACCTAACCCTACTCAAATAATTTAAATCTACTATTAAAAATTACAAAGTTACAAAAATCTAACAACTAAGTAATAAAAAATAACAAACACTAAGTTATAAAAACAAACACTAAGTTACACAAAATAAAAAATAAATTATCAAATATTTAAACTAATTACACCAAATCTAAAAGCCCTATCACAATAAAAAGCCCCCCAAAATACAAAAAAAAAACCTAGCCTACCATAAACTACTACCTTAAATCAGCTCTTTTACTTGTAAATAAAAAATGCAAATACCCCCCAACAGTAAAACCCACCACCCACAGAACCAAACCCCCCAAATAAAAACCTAATCTAAAAAACCTAAGCTCCCCATTGCCCTGAGAAAGGCATTTGTTTGGGCATTGCCCTTAAAAGGGCATTTAGCTTTTTTTTCAAAAGCCCAAACCCTAATCTAAAATTAAAACCCACCCAATAAACCCTTATAAAAGCCTAACACTAACCCCAGAAGATCCACTTACAGTTTCTGAAGAGCCGACATCCATCCTCAACGAAGCGGCAGAAGTCCTCATTGAAGCCGGCAGAAGTCTTCATCCAAGCGGGCCGACGTCTTCCTCCAACCGGGCAGAAGTCTTCATCCAGATGGCATCTTCTATCTTCATCCATCCAGGCTCCATCTTCAAGACATCCGACACAGAGCATCCTCTTCTTTCGACGTCTTCTTCCGAATGAAGGTTCCTTTAAATGATGTCATCCAATATGGCGTCCCTTAGATTCCGATTGGCTGATAGAGTTCTATCAGCCAATCGGAATCAAGGTTGAAAAATCCTATTGGCTGTTGCAATCAGCCAATAGGATTGAGCTTGCATTCTATTGGCTGATTGGAATAGCCAATAGAATGCGAGCTCAATCCTATTGGCTGATCGGATCAGCCAATAGGATGAAAGCTCAATCCTATTGGCTGATTCCAACAGCCAATACGATTTTTTCAACCTTAATTCTGATTGGCTGATAGAATTTGATGACGTCATTTAAAGGAACCTTCATTCAGAAGAAGACGTAAGAAGAGGATGCTCCGTGTCAGATATCTTGAAGATGGAGCCGCTCCATGCCAGATGGATGAAGATAGAAGATGCCATATGGATGAAGACTTCTGCCTGGTTGGATGAAGACATCGGCCCACTTGTATGAAGATTTCTGCCGGCTTCGATGAGGACTTCTGCCGCTTCGTTGAGGATGGATGTCGGCTCTTCAGAAACTGTAAGTGGATCTTCGGGGGTTAGTGTTAGGCTTTTTTAAGGGTTTATTGTGTGGGTTTTAATTTTTGATTAGGGTTTCGGCTATTAAAAAAGAGCTAAATGCCTTTTTAAGGGCAATGCCCATACAAATTACCTTTTAAGGGCAATGGGGAGCTTAGGTTTTTTAGATTAGGTTTTTATTTGGGGGATTTGGTTGTGTGGGTGGTGGGTTTTACTGTTGGGGGGGTATTTGTATTTTTTATTTACAGGTAAAAGAGCTGATTTCTTTGGGGCAATTCCCCACAAAAGGCCCTTTTAAGGGCCATTGGTAGTTTATTGTAGGCTAGGGTTTTTTTTATTTTGGGGGGCTTTTTATTTTCTTAGGGCTCTTAGATTAGGTGTAATTAGTTTAAATATTTGATAATTAATTTTTTATTTTGTGTAACTTAGTGTTTTTTTGTAACATTCGGCTAGATTACGAGTTTTGTATTAGAGGCTATGCGGTGCTAACGAGCAGTTTATGCTCACCGCTCACTTACAGACAATGCTGGTATTACGGGATTTTTTGCTCAAAATCTCACTCCAATACCAGCGCTGCTTACGTTAGCGGTGAGCTGGTGTAACGTGCTTGTGCAGGATTTCCCCATAGGAATCAACGGGGAGAGCCAGCTGAAAAAAAGTCTAACACCTGCAAAAAAGCAGCGTTTAGCTCCTAACGCAGCTCCATTGATTCCTATGGGGAAATAAAAGTTATGTCTACACCTAACACCCTAACATGAACCCCGAGTCTAAACACCCCTAATCTTACACTTATTAACCCCTAATCTGCCACCCCCGACATTGTCGCCACCTACATTATATTATTAACCCCTAATCTGCTGCCCCCAACATCGCCGCCACCTACATTATATTTATTAACCCCTAATCTGTCGCCCTCAAATGTTGCCACACCCAACCTACATTTATCAACTCCTAATCTGCCGCCCCCAACATTGCCACCACTATTCTAAATTTATTAACCCTAAGTCTAACCCCCCTAACTTAAATATCATTTAAATAAATCTAAATAAAATAACTATCATTAACTAAATTATTCCTAAATGAAATACTTACCTATAAAATAAACCCTAAGATAGCTACAATATAACTAATAGTTACATTGTTGCTATCTTAGGGTTTATTTTTATTTTACAGGCAAGTTTGTATTTATTTTAACTAGGTAGAATAGTTACTAAATAGTTATTAACTATTTAATAAACTACCTAGCTAAAATAAATACAAATTTACCTGTAAAATAAAACCTAATCTAAGTTACACTAACACCTAACACTACTCTATAATTAAATTAATTCCCTAAATTAAATACAATTATATAAAATTAGCTAAAGTACAAAAACCCCCCACTAAATTACAGAAAATAATAAACAAATTACAAGATTTTTAAACTAATAACACCTAATCTAATCCCCCTAACAAAATAAAAAAGCCCCCCAAAATAAAAAGCCCTACGATACACTAAATTACAAATAGCCCTTAAAAGGGCCTTTTGCAGGGCATTGCCCCAAAGTAATCATCTATTTTACCTGTAAAAAAAGTACAAATCCCCCCCAACATTAAAACCCACCACCCACACATTAAAACCCACCACCCACACAACTAACCCTACTCTAAAACCCACCCAATACCCCCTTAAAAAACCTAACACTAACCCCTTGAAGATCACCTTAATGGGAGAAGTCTTCAGCAAACCGGACAGAAGTGGTCCTTAAGATGGGCAGAAGTCTTCATCCAACCGGGCAGAAGTGGTCCTCCAGACGGGCAGAAGTCTTCATCCAGACTGCATCTTCTATCTTCATCCATCCGGCGTGGAGCGGCTCCATCTTCAAGACATCTGACGTGGAGCATCCTCTTCTTCCGACGGCTACGACTGAATGAAGGCTCCTTTAAATGACGTCATCCAAGATGGCGTCCCTTCAATTCCGATTGGCTGATAGAATTCTATCAGTCAATTTGAATAAGGTAGAAAAAATCCTATTGGCTGATGCAATCAGCCAATAGGATTGAGCTGGCATTCTATTGGCTGATTGGAACAGCCAATAGAATGCCAGCTCAATCCTATTGGCTGATTGGATCAGCCAATAGGATTGAACTTCAATCCTATTGGCTGATCCAATCAGTCAATAGGATTTTTTCTACCTTAATTCCGATTGGCTGATAGAATTCTATCAGCCAATCGGAATTGAAGGGACGCCATCTTGGATGACATCACTTAAAGGTACCTTCATTCAGTCGTAGCCATCTTGAATATGGACCTGCTCCTCGCCGGATGGATGAATATAGAAGATGCCGTCTGGATGAAGACTTCTGCCCATCTGGAGGACAACTTCTGCTCGGTTGGATGAAGACTTCTGCCCGTCTTAAGGACCACTTCTGCCCGGTTGGATGAAGACTTCTCCCGGTAAGGTGATCTTAAAGGGGTTAGTGTTAGCAATGCCCCACAAAAGGCCATTTTAAGGGCTATTTGTAGTTTAGTGTAGGGTAGGGCTTTTTTTATTTTGGGGGGGCTTTTTTATTTTGTTAGGGGGATTAGATTAGGTGTAATTAGTTTAAAAATCTTGTAATTTGTTTATTATTTTCTGTAATTTAGTGTTTTTTTGTACTTTAGCTAATTTTATTTAATTGTATTTAATTTAGGGAATTAATTTAATTATAATGTAGTGTTAGGTGTTAGTGTAACTTAGGTTAGGTTTTATTTTACAGGTATATTTGTATTTATTTTAGCTAGGTAGTTATTAAATAGTTAATAACTATTTAGTAATTATTCTACCTAGTTAAAATAGATAAAAACGTAAAATAAAATAATCCCTAAGATAGATACAATGTAACTATTAGTTATATTGGAGCTACCTTAGGGTTTATTTTATAGATACGTACTTAGTTTTAAATAGGAATTAATTAGTCAATGATACTAATTTTATTTAGATTGATTTAAATTATATTTAAGTTGGGGGATTAGGGTTAGATTTAGGTTTAGGAGTTAATAACTTTAATATAGTGGCAGTGACGTTGGGGGCGGCAGATTAGGGGTTTATAAATGTAGGTAGGTGGCGGCGATGTTAGGGACAGCAGATTAGAGTTAAATAAAATGCAACTAGTGTTTGCGAGGCGGGAGTGCAGTGGTTTAGGGGTTAATATATTTATTATAGTGGCGGCGATGTCCGGTTCAGCAGATTAGGTGTTACAAATTGTATTTTAGTGTTTGTGATGTGGGAGGGCCTCGGTTTAGGGGTTAATAGGTAGTTTATGGGTGTTAGTGTACTTTTTGGCACTTTAGTTAAGAGTTTTATACTACAGCATTGTACCATAAAACTCTTAACTACTGACTTTAAAATGCAGTACCAGTCTTGACAGTAGAGGGTCTACCGCTCACATTTTGGCAGACTTGTAATGCCGGCGCTATGCAAATCCCATTGAAAAAATAAAATAATCAATTTACGTAAGTGGATTTGCGGTATTTCCAAGTCTGGTCAAAAAAGTGAGCGGTAGACCTGTACCTGCAAGACTCGTAATACCAGCGGGCGTTAAAAATCAGCATTAGGACCGGACAACGCTGCTTTTTAAGCCTAACACACAACTCGTAATCTAGTCGTTAGTGTTTGTTATTTTGTAACTTTGTAATTTTTAATAGTAGATTTAAATTATTTGAGTAGGGTTAGGTTTTTAACTATATAATATATTTAATTTAATTTGTAGTTTAATGTAATTTTAGTATAACAGTTAGGGTATATTAATTATTAGTTTACTATAGTTTAATGTAATTTTAGTCTAATAGTTAGGGTAGATTAATTAATAGTTTAATATAGCTTAATGCCATTTTAGTATAATAGTTAGGGTAGATTAATTATTAGTTTAATGTAGTTTAATTTAAATCTAAAGGTAATTTTAAATTTATTATATGATAGGGATGTTGTAATTTAAATGTAAAGTTAGTGGGTTGTTAGGTTTAGAGGTTAATAGGTTAATTTAGTTTATGGTGATGTGGGGGGCTGGCGGTTTAGGAGTTAATAGATTTAGTAAGTGCTAGAGATGAGGGAGGCCAGGGGTTTAGGGGTTAATACATTTATTTAGTTGCGGTGGGTTCCGGGAGCGGCGGGATAGGGGTTAATAACATGATGTAGGTGGTGGCGGTGGCGGGCGGCAGATTAGGGTTAAGTATAATTTAGGTGGAGGTTATGTTAGGGTGTTAGGTGTAAATATAACTTTTATTCTCCCATAGAAATCCAAGGGATATCTGGCAGCATCGAACATAAGCTTTCACTGCTTTCAGACTCACATTGATTCCTATGGCATCCGCCACCTCCAGGCTGTAAAATGGTGCCACATTTTTTATTTCAAAGTACAATTAAAGTGTTCAATATTGACCGCCTTAACAGAATTGTTTGCTACATAATAGTGAATTTTATTTTGAACAGGTCTTTTACAAGTCTGCTCAGAAATTTAGTCACGCGGTCTGTTTGAAGTTTCTGTGGCTTTCTTCCTGTTAGAAATATATATTTAAACGCTTTGCATATAGTTGGGCCTGCTTTCTTTTTTAAAGACATTACAAATGCATAATTCGATAAAACATCAATAACTGTTAATATGTATTTTACACCATTGTTAAACTTGAATAATCTGTTAATGAGACCAGATCTGCTTGCCAAAAATAATCAAAATTTCAAGCACATATATTTATTTTAAAACATTTTCTTATCGGCTTATGAAGTGTATACGTATCTTGCGTTGAATGCCATGCTTGGATATTTTTTCTTGGTATTGTATTTTTCAAACTTCAATATAATTTATCAGAACCACTAAAAGCCATTTTTATTGGGAGAAAAATAGATATATTTTATAACATCATATTGAGCTTGCATCTTTGGCTGAAAAAAATAAAAGGCGAAACTTGATTTGACAGTTGTCTATCTGTTAGCAGCTGTAGGGATTTCTGTAGGAGAATGAACGACTGTGTCAGGACCGTCTCTAACGCGGGGCAAAAGGGCCATGTGCCCCGGGCCCAGTCATTGTGGGGGGCCCAGCCAGGCCAGGGCTGGCTGCTGTAATTTTGTATTTTTGGGTGTGTTTTTTTTTTTTTATGCAGACAACAGAGTCACAGTGCAGTGAGCAGCGCCATGTGACGTCACTGTCTGAGGTGAGAGAGTCTCACATTTGAATTGAGCCAGGCCAGCCAGCCAAAGTAAGTTACTTAGCAGACAGTGGACTGTGTGTAAATGTGTTACATTACACACGTCGCACGAACGTTATACACGTGACTAGTTAGTGTATAATAGAGTGTGTCAGTGAAGAAGAGTGAGTGACGCTGTCACACCCCACCACCCCCCTGGGGCTGGGCCCCCTGGCTGGCAAGAGTAGACTGCTACAGGCTGCTGCTGGTTAGAGAAGAAGAGTAGACTAAGGCTGGCACGTGACTGTGCATGCTGCTGTGTGCTGAAGACTTCAGTCTGTGTGAGTAGTGAGTGTCTGAGACTGAGATAACACTGCACAGATAAGACTGGTAAGAGGGCAGGTCTAGGAGGCAGACAGAGGGGGACGAACGGGAAGGACGTGCCGCAAGCGGTAGCTGACACGTCACACATCATGTTCATGTAGTACTAGTAGGACAGCACAGACTCTGATAGCCCACAAAAAGAAAGAATCAGAGCCTCTGAGGTCGTTCGTCGTGGACCGCTGATGTGACGGTGACTCAGACTGTTGCTTTTTGGCCCCTTGGTGTGAGGAGACTCGACTTGGGAAGTTGGACCTGGCTGGGGCCCCTGGCTGCAGTGGCTGGGGACGGTGATCGACAACGTTGTGTGTAGTTGTCAACTAGACTGACTAGTAGTAAGTAAGTGAGAAATAATTTATTTTGGAAGTGGAACAACTAAGTTGTGACTTGAGGGGCAGGGGCTGGGGGGCCTGGATCTGTCTGCTGCTGCAGTGTGTGTCTAATGGTTTATAATTTGGGCTTTAGAGAAATAGGGTTGTTACTGGGAACTGTGATGACATTGACTGTAGAATTCCAATTGCAGCTCATAAATTACTCAGGATATTTATAGATTGATCATTTAGATGGTTAACTCTATGGACAGTGATCTTTTTTTACCAGTATGTGTATGCATTGTTACTAACCCCTGAATCATACTAGAAGAACTACATACGTTATATTTCCCTTGTCTTGTGGAAGTTTAGATAAAATAATATACTTTTTTATTATTAATGTTATGAACCATTTAGTGCAAAACCTTTTAAACTGTAATTTACAGTGATGTGGAAGAACTGGAAGTTTATCTAATAATTTTATTTTATTGTAGTTCTTCTAGTATGATTCAGGGGTTAGTAGATTTAATTCATGAGTTTAATCATTGGATTAGATTGCAAGTTCTTTGGAACAGAACATATAAAACATTTTTCATAAGCTTTATACATTAACTGTGCCTCTTTAATAATTGGGTCCTCTAGCCTAATAATCAGGGGCCACAATGTGTTATACATTGGGTTTTTTTTTAAAAAACTTCCTCGCTCATCTACCTCTCATTATTTTTAACACACATTCTTAAAGGGACAGTCTACCATAGAATTGTTATTGTTTTTTTTGTTTTAAAAGATAGATAATCCCTTTATTACCCATAATCAACACAGTTATATTAATATACTTTTTACCTCTGTGATTACCTTGTATCTAGGAACCTTTTTCCAGCCCCCTGATCACATGACTGTGACTGTTAATTATCTATTGACTTGCATTTAGTATTGTTTTGTGCTAGATCTTAAATAACCTCCTGTGCCTGTACACAGTGTTATCTATATGGCCCACGTGTACTTTCTGTCTCTTTGTGTTGAAAAGAGATTTAAAAAGCATGTGATAAGAGGCAGCCCTCAAAGGCTTAGAAATTAGCATATGAGCCTACCTATGTTTAGTTTAAACTAAGAATACCAAGAGAAAAAAGCAAATTTGATGATAAAAGTAAATTGGAAAGTTGATTAAAATTAAAAGTCCTATCTGAATAATGAAAGTTTAATTTATACTAGACTGTCCCTTTAAAACTGGCTTATCCTTCATTATTCTCTCCATATGATTCCAACACATCAGTTTTTAATTCTGTGTGATATTAAGTCTTCATGTACTGTCCATACGTAATTCTGTTTATAAAGGTAAATATTTTTATTTCCATCAAAATAATTTCATTTCCATTTATATAATTTTCAAAATGTGTTCACTGGCCCTAAGAATAAAAACACAATCCTTCTGTGGCTTCTCATTTGTAGCAAATGGGTAGTTGCTTCCATACATTATATTGATATTGGGTACTGAGAGATGTTCTGTTTGTTTGCATCATGCAGATGTAGTTCTATAAGATACAAGTCTGTTTATTGCACTGAGATGGAATCTGGTCTTGTGCCTTTCAGTAATAGCTGAAGTCCTTGCAGGTCTATTCTGCTGCATTGAAGCGCAGTGCTTGGGAATATTTGTGGGCTCTTTCTAGTGATGTGGAAATAAAAGCTTCAGAAGGCAGGTTTTATGTAGCTCATCATGATAATGATGAGTCTGCCTCAGTGGGGTTGATATTAACACTAGTAAAACAAGAAGGGTTTGGGATGGGGAGAAAAGCAATTAGACAGAGGTGAGTGGCTACGCTGAGACTATGCATCTGTGGGAGGATGGAGCAAATTTATATAAACAAATATAGCTGAGCAGTATTATCATATTTATGTTGTCACCACCTAAGTTCAGGGCTGCAGGTTTATGTTAAGTGAGAGATCATTTGGAACAACTAAGCTGTGACTTGTGAGGGGCAGGGGCTGGGGCTGCCTGCAGTGTCAGTCTAATGGTTTATGATTCTTGATTGACTTCTGTCAATCACAGTGTTGGCCTGCAGTGTCTGTCTCTGCTAGCTCTCATCAACAGATTGCTTCTTTGGCTTTGGTCTGTCTAACTGTGATTCAGACTCTGTTAGACTTCAACTTGAAGTTTCCAATACTAAGAAGATCAGATGGCATGGGCCCATGGTTATAGACATAATAAACATAGCAGTAGGATTTTTTGCATAAAAATATATTTATTGCTTCCAATACATCAGATGACTATAGACATGGCACTTGGCAGTGGTAATTTCTGCATAAAATTAAATGTTAAAATTGATGGCAGGAATTTGGTGACTTTCTGGTGACTCAAAAAGTGTAAATATAAAAGACTGTGCACATTTTTTTTATGTAAGTAAATTGGAAAGTTGTTTAAAATTCCATGCTGTATCTGAATCATGAAAATTCAATTTAACCCGAGTATCCCTTTAAGCAGTTTTACATCAAGGACAAGGTCTTATGTTGGGACTGAACTTTTTCTCTGTTGTGACAGTGACTAGCTGAATTCCTTGAAATTGATGAACACGCTGCTTGTTTTCCTCTACTGAGTTACATTAGGTTAGGCTTAGTTCTGTAATTTGTTGCTGAAATCATATTGGGAAATACTTCTTGCCAAGAGAATAACATGGCATACATGCTACTTGTCCAAAACCTCTTCATTGCCATTTGCCAGACTTGCTGTATATAACTCTCTCTCTAATAAAGCACCATGTGCACTTTCTTTGCCCTGTTCTACCTATCCATCAGCTAGAATTTTTAGAGTTTTATCGGTAACGACCCGCGTATCTAATGCTGGCTTTTTTTTCCACGCACCTTTTAAATACCGCTGGTATTTAGAGTTCACAGAAGGGCTGCGTTAGGCTCCAAAAAGGGAGCATATAGCATATTTACCGCCACTGCAACTCTCAATACTAGCGGTGCTTACGGACGCGGCCAGCTTAAAAAACGTGCTCGTGCATGATTCCCCCATAGAAAACAATGCAAAAAGCAGAGTTCAGCTCCTAACGCAGCCCCATTGTTTCCTATGGGGAAACACTTCCTAAGTCTGCACCTAACACCCTAACATGTACCCCGAGTCTAAACACCCCTAACCTTACACTTATTAACCCCTAATCTGCCGCCCCCGCTATCGCTGACCCCTGCATATTTTTTTTAACCCCTAATCTGCCGCTCCGTACACCGCCGCAACCTACGTTATCCCTATGAACCCCTAATCTGCTGCCCCTAATGCCGCCGACCCCTATATTATATTTATTAACCCCTAATTTGCCGCCCCCAACGTCGCCTCCACCTACCTACACTTATTAACCCCTAATCCGCCTCACTCCCGCCTCAATAACCCTATAATAAATAGTATTAACCCCTAATCTGCCCTCCCTAACATCGCCGACACCTAACTTCAAGTATTAACCCCTAATATGCCGACCGGACCTCACCGCTACTCTAATAAATTTATTAACCCCTAAAGCTAAGTCTAACCTTAACACTAACACCCCCCTAAATTAAATATAATTTAAATCTAACAAAATAAATTAACTCTTATTAAATAAATTATTCCTATTTAAAGCTAAATACTTACCTGTAAAATAAACCCTAATATAGCTTCAATATAAATAATAATTATATTGTAGCTATCTTAGGATTTATTTTTATTTTACAGGCAACTTTCAAATTATTTTAACTAGGTACAATAGCTATTAAATAGTTATTAACTATTTAATAGCTACCTAGCTAAAATAAAGAGAACTTTACCTGTAAAATAAAAACTAACCTAAGTTACAATTACACCTAACACTACACTATACTTTAATAAATTATTCCTATTTAAAACTAAATACTTACCTGTAAAATAAACCCTAAGATAGCTACAATATAATTAATAATTACATTGTAGCTATTTTAGGATTTATATTTATTTTACAGGTAACTTTGTATTTATTTTAGCTAGTTAGAATAGTTATTATTAAATAAATTACCTACAAATAACTACAATTAAATACAATTACATAAACTAACTAAAGTACAAAAAATAAAAAAAGCTAAGTTACAAAAAAAAAATAATAAGTTACAAACATTTTAAAAAGATTACAACAATTTTAAGCTAATTACACCTAATCTAAGCCCCCTAATAAAATAACAAAGCCCCCCAAAATAAAAAAATGCCTTACCCTATTCTAAATTAAAAAAGTTCAAAGCTCTTTTACCTTACCATCCCTTAAAAGGGCCTTTTGCGGGGCATGCCCCCCCCAAAAATGATCTTTTGCCTGTAAAAGAAAAATACAACCCCCACAACATTAAAACCCACCACCCACATACCCCTAATCTAACCCAAACCCCCCTTAAATAAACCTAACACTACCCCCCTGAAGATCATCCTACCTTGAGTTGTCTTCAGCCAGCAAACCCACCGATGGAACCGAAGAGGAGATCCGGAGCGGCAGAAGTGATCCTCCAAGGGGCGCTGAAGAAGTGGTCCATCCGATGAAGTGATCCTCCAGGCGGCGCAGAAGAAGTCTTCCATTCGGGCGATGTCATCTTCCAAGCGGCGCTGAATGATGGCGTCCCTCGAATTCCGATTGGCTGATAGGATTCTATCAGCCAATCCGAATTAAGGTAGGAAAAATCTGATTGGCTGATTGAATCAGCCAATCAGATTGAGCTTGCATTCTATTGGCTGATCGGAACAGCCAATAGAATGCAAGCTCAATCTGATTGGCTGATTGGATCAGCCAATCGGATTGAACTTGAATCTGATTGGCTGATTCAATCAGCCAATCAGATTTTTCCTACCTTAATTCCGATTGGCTGATAGAATCCCTATCAGCCAATTGGAATTCGAGGGACGCCATCTTGGATGATGTCCCTTAAAGGAGGCCTTCATTCGTCGGTAGTCCGTCGGGGAAGAAGGATGTTCCCGTGTCGGCGGAATGAAGATGGATCCTGAAGAAGAAGATTGAAGACCCCGCTTGGAAGATGACATTGCCCGGATGGAAGACTTCTTCAGCGCCGCTTGGAAGATGACATCGCCCGGATGGAAGACTTCTGTGCCACCTGGAGGATCACTTCATCGGATGGAAGACTTCTTCAGCGCCCCTTGGAGGATCACTTCTGCCGCTCCGGATCTCCTCTTTGGTTCCATTGGTGGGTCGGCTGGCTGAAGACAACTCAAGGTAGGATGATCTCAGGGGGGTAGTGTTAGGTTTATTTAAAGGGGGTTTGGGTTAGATTAGGGGTATGTGGGTGGTGGGTTTTAATGTTGGGGGGGGTTGTATTTTTCTTTTACAGGCAAAAGAGCAGTTTTCTTTGGGGCATGCCCCGCAAAAGGCCCTTTTAAGGGATGGTAAGGTAAAAGAGCTTTGAACTTTTTAAATTTAGAATAGGGTAGGACATTTTTTTTATTTTGGGGGGGCTTTGTTATTTTATTATGGGGCTTAGATTAGGTGTAATTAGCTTAAAATTGTTGTAATATTTTTAAAATGTTTGTAACTTATTTTTTTTATTTTTTGTACTTTAGTTAGTTTATGTAATTGTATTTAATTGTAGTTATTTGTAGTTAATTTATTTAATTAATTTAATGATAGTGTAGTGTTAGGTTAATTGTAACTTAGGTTAGGATTTATTTTACAGGTAATTTTGTATTTCTTTTAGCTAGGTAGTTATTAAATAGTTAATAACTATTTAATAACAAATCTAACTAGCTAAAATAAATACAAAGTTACCTGTAAAATAAATAAATCCTAAAATAGCTACAATGTAATTATTAATTACATTGTAGCTATCTTAGGGTTTATTTTACAGGTAAGTATTTAGTTTTTAAATAGGAATAATTTATTAAAGTATAGTGTAGTGTTAGGTGAAATTGTAACTTAGGTTAGTTTTCATTTTACAGGTAAATTTCTCTTTATTTTAACTAGGTAGCTATTAAATAGTTAATAACTATTTAATAGCTATTGTACCTAGTTAAAATAATTCGAAAGTTGCCTGTAAAATAAAAATAAATCCTAAGATAGCTACAATATAATTATTATTTATATTGTAGCTATATTAGGGTTTATTTTAAAGGTAAGTATTTAGCTTTAAATAGGAATAATTTATTTAATAAGAGTTAATTTATTTCATTAGATTAAATTATATTTAATTTAGGGGGGTGTTAGGGTTAGACTTAGCTTTAGGGGTTAATAAATTTATTAGAGTAGCGGTGAGGTCCGGTCGGCATATTAGGGGTTAATACTTGAAGTTAGGTGTCGGCGATTTTAGGGAGGGCAGATTAGGGGTTAATACTATTTATTATAGGGTTATTGAGGTGGGAGTGAGGCGGATTAGGGGTTAATAACTTTATTATAGTAGCGGTGAGGTCCGGTCGGCAGATTAGGGGTTTAATAATTGTAGGTTGGTGGGAGGCGACGTTGGGGGCGGCAGATTAGGGGTTAATAAATATAATATAGGTGGCAGCGGTGTGCGGTCGGCAGATTATGGGTTAAACATTTTTAATAGAGTGGTGGCGATGTGGGGGGGCCTCGGTTTAAGGGTACATAGGTAGTTTATGGGTGTTAGTGTACTTTAGAGCACAGTAGTTAAGAGCTTTATGAACCGGCGTTAGCCCATAAAGATCTTAACTCCTGACTTTTTTCTGCGGCTGGAGTTTTGTCGTTAGATTTCTAACGCTCACTTCAGCCAAGACTCTAAATACCGGCGTTAGAAAGATCCCATTGAAAAGATAGGATAAGCAAATGGCGTAGGGGGATCTGCTGTATGGAAAAGTCGCGGCTGGAAAGTGAGTGTTAGACCCTTTCCTGACTGACTCTAAATACCAGCGGTAGCCCAAAACCAGCGTTAGGAGCCTCTAACGCTGGTTTTGATGACTAACGCCAAACTCTAAATCTAGCCGTATGTTTGTTATCTTATGCTTTTTAATGGTAACATCTTTTGCCTTGCCCTTATTTTATTATTTATAAAAATAAATATTTAGCCCCTTGTCTGTCATAAACAGCAGGAAAACATTGCTACACAATAGATGAAGGCTAAGCAAATCCAAAAATCCTAACATTTTACTTCTGGACCTGGTACCAAATTTTGTGAATTAATCTACACATAGCTATACGTAAAATCCGTACCTGGCAGGTTCCCAATTTAGCTTCAGTTTGTTAACTTGCAATATATTACAATATTCTCATTTTCTCTATATGATTATATACATATATATTGATGTGTTAATGTGTACATACAGATATGAACACATAACTAATTATATGTATATATGCATATACATATATAATTAAAGGGACAGTATACACAAATTTTCATTAAATTGCATGTAATAGACACTACTATAAAGAATAATATGCATAGATACGGATATAAAAATCAAGTATAAAACCTTTTAAAAACTTAGAAGCTCCCAGTTTAGCACTGTTGAAAAAGTTAGCTGGAACACCGACTGCAATTGGTTCTATAGCAAATAAAGCAAACACTCCCCCTTCCTCTGCATATGAAAAGACTCTTTACACAAACAGGAGCAAGCTGGAGTAGGTATACATTAGTATTCTCCTAAAACTTTGGGGCTTGGTTAGGAGTCTGAAAATTGGCGCAATGTTTTTTAAAAATAAGCAGAACTATACATTTAATAAAAAAAAACTGTATAGGCTATATAAATGGATTATCTACAAAACATTTATGCAAATAAATCTAGTGTATAATGTCCCTTTAAACATGCTGCCATTGCTGCGCTTCTTACCTCCTTCGCCGTGCTGAAGTTCTAATGCGAGGAAGAACAGCAGGAGGAGGAAAGGGATTGGTGTCGCATATGCTGTTAGATTATGGGATATGTGGGAACTTTGTATCTATGGTAAGTATTGCAAAATTTTATATGCAGTTTTCACTCTGTTGACAAAATGTATTTATTTAATGCAGACGCCAGTCACAGCTGTTTCTTGAATAGCCTGAGAGCCCTCAATATGTCCAAACCTCTGAGTGGTGCACAGAAGCGAAAAAGGAAGCAGGAGTTGGAGGAAAAACTATGTCAAATTCCAAAAATAACTGGTTTTCTTCTTGTTCCTACAAGTGGATCTTCTGCACAGCCTGCTGTGTGTGGTATCTTTTGAAGAACATGCAAGTACATCTCAGGAAGTGATTCCTGCTCAAAGTACATCTTCTCAGGAAGTGATTCTGCTCAAAGAAGTACATCTGATTTGGCTCTGAAGCTGATATAGTGGAATCTTCTGATAAACTTATTCCACTAGAAACAACACCAATGCCCATGGAGGTGGAGAAACAAGGCCTATTCATAAATATTGGTTTGCTGCCTAGCTTCTCTACTGTGGAAATGCAGGAGCCTACTGCTGAAGCAGTTGGTATACTTCCAGAATCTGTGGAAAATCCAGGTTTCATGACTGACATTGGTTTGTGGCCCAGCTCATCCACTCTTGAGATGCGGGAGTACTGGTCCAAAAATGGGAATCTGGCAGTGAGAAAACCTCTGGAACAACTGCGAAATTAAGGGTTTGCTCAATAATTTAAAGACGGACGTTGCTGTACTATGGATATGTTTATGCGTAACTGTCCCAATGGAGACAAGGCTGAACGGAAGTGGCTTTGCTACTCAAAAAGCACAGGCAGAATCTACTGTTTTCACTGTAAGCTATTTAGTTCATCACAAAGTTCACTTTCCAATGATGGCTTGAGCGACTGGAAACATTGCTAGTGAACGAATTTCATCCTATGAGCAATCTCAAAACCATATTCAGGCTGTGATTGATACAGCCAAATATTCAAAAATGGAGGGTCAGATTGACTATAAAATGCAACAACAGATTGAAGAGCTGACAAGCTATGGTCAAAACCTAGTAAAACGTTTGCTTAGTGTCATCATTTTTCTTGCAGAGAGAGGATTGGCTTTTTAGAGGAGATGACCAAGTTATTGGATCCCCACACAATGGCAACTATCTGGTTTTCTGGAAATACTGTCAGAGTATGATGCTTTCCTAGCACAACACATCCAAACAAAGGCAAACAAGGGCAAGAATGTACAAGCTATCTATCTACAAATGTCTGTGAGGAACTTATACAGATTACTGGGGAAAAGATTCTAGACAATGTCATCAACCGTGTTTAAAATGGCAAAGTACTACTCAGTATCTATAGATTCATCTGAAGATTATTCCCATATTGATCAGCTCACAGTGATTTTGCGCTACAAGAAGGAAATCAACCTGTGAAGCGTTTTTTAATATTCTTACCTCAACGGGGCATAAAGGAGAAGAAAATTGCAAATGAGCTCCTAAAATTCCTTAATAGTGTTGGACTTAACATACAAGATTGTCGTGGACAAAGTTACGACAATGCAAGCAACATGTCTGGTAACTACAAGGGTATGCAAGCAAGAATGTTAACCTTCAATAAATATGCAAAGACATACCTTGTTTCGCACACTCACCTAAATCTTGTCAGAAAGTATGCTGCTAATTCGTGTAATGAGGCTGTCAAGTTTTTTTTACTTCATACATGCTCTGTATGTATTATTTTGTGGCTCAACCAAGCGCTATAAAAAGCTTAAAGACAAGGTTAACGAGAAAGGCGTTTCTGTGTCCATGCCGAAAAAGCTAAGTGACACACGTTGGTCATGTTGGGCTGATGCTTGTCAGGCACTAGTCCATGGCTATGAAAATATAATGGACATTTTGTTGAAATTTTCAGATGACTGTGAAGAAACGTCAGGTTGCCGTAATACCTCAAAAGGACTGTTTGATCAGATGAGCAAACTTTTAACCGGAATTTTTGCAGAGTTCTGGAACACTGTTTTGCAGCGCTTCAACAACACCAGCAAAACTTTGCAGTCCGTTCAACTCAACCTAAATTCAGCAATTGGAGTTTTGAAATCATTAAAAGATTTTATTAATGAACAATGTAATAAATTTGATGTTTTTGAAGAAGCTGGCAAGCGTCTTACAGATATTGAAGAGTATACTGTAGAACAACGTCGTCCTCAATGCCGGAATGTCCGTCAGCAGCCACTTGACTATGGACACAGTGAGGAAGCACAATTAACACCCAAGGAGAACTTTTATGTTAAGGCCTTTCTCCCATGTGTTGACAAACTTTTAGTGTGTTTGGAACATCGACTAGGAGCTTACAGTGAAGTGTGTGATTTATTTGGATTCTTTATAAACTTTCCAGTGATGGAATTTGATTCCATTAAAATTGCAGCAGAAAAGTTGTCCGCTTTCTACAAGTATGATCTAGGCACAACCTTTGGTGATGAGCTAATTCAGTTTAAGTCATTCATTTCTTTGTTTCTCGATGAAAAACCAGAGGAACTGCAGCATAGAGCAATTTATGTATAATACCATTTTGGAAAAGGATGTAAGAGATACCTTTCCCAACACGGAAATTGCTCTAAAAATATATCTCACTTTAATGATCACTAACTGTTCAGGTGAACGATCTTTTTAAAAAATGAAACGAATCAAAAATCTACAACGCACAACCATGAGCCAAAGTCGTCTCACCAAACTGTCTATAATGTCTGCTCAATCTGATTTACTTCGGAGTCTTGACTTCACCAACATTACAAAGACATTTGCTGCTCAAAAAGCACGTAGACTGATTGTATAAAGATCACCCTTTCAACGCTGAAGCATATAGCTTAAAGCTTCCAGCTTCAGTGTAGTAGATGATGTTACTCAGCTACCTGATTACCTATTCTCGAAATTGTAGTGTAGTATACGCACTTTATTTTTAATGTTTGATTTTGGATTCTACAGGTTGTAATTTTAAAATTTTACTATTTATTTGTTTTTTTGATTGCTATGTGTTGTTAATTGTTGTTTTATTTATTAATATTTATTTTTGTGTTATTAGACAACATAGCTATTTGTTTTACACGTGAAACATAATAATGTTGAATTGCACATTTATTTGATTGCCATTGCACTTCATTACTGAAAGTTATTAAGATATTAATATGCTTTTTTCTCTCAACATATAAGTGTTGGCGAGTACGTACTGTTACAGATCAAGCTAAGGACTTGTTTGTGGTCTAGTTCTTTATGTTTACATTATTTTCAAGATTATCGAGACATGTCTATGTGTGTGTTTTTGATTTTGGGGATTTTACGTGGGGGGAGGGGGGGCGGCGGATCGGGGGGGGATCGGCGGCCCAAGAAAATGTTTGCCCAGGGTCCAATCAATATTAAAGACGGCCCTGGACTGTGTAATTGCAAGGTGTTTACTGGGCTGTAAGCTTTATTAGGCTGTTTTATTGCTCGGCAGTTTAAGAACTGGTGTGACTTTTTTACTAAAACAACGCCTGCTTCTTATCACAGGTGTCTAGTGAGTAGATAAGCAGCTGGCCAAATGACCATTGCAACTAAATTTTGGTGGTCAAGTTATGAGAAGAACAGATCGTGTGAAATTGCCTTGCAGCTGTTTAAGACAAAAATAATTGAATGACTAATATATGTTCTAAAAATACTTTTCAAGAGTTTTATTTCAGTTTTACTGACAGTTTAAACCTTAAAAGGTAATTTTAAGAACATATGTACTTTGTAATTCAAGATTTATTGCAAAGGGGGTGTGTA
Source organism: Bombina bombina (assembly GCF_027579735.1). Lineage (NCBI taxonomy): Eukaryota > Metazoa > Chordata > Amphibia > Anura > Bombinatoridae > Bombina > Bombina bombina. The sequence goes on along the minus strand of NC_069501.1, from coordinate 1,261,883,908 downwards.
TATAGCAGAACACAGTGCTGGAAAAAGTTTGAAAGTATATATACTTGATTATGTGTGTGTGTATATTTATATATATATATATATATATATATATATATATATATATATATATTATATATATATTTAAAGGGTATTAAAAATATTCACTACCTACAAATCCTATTGGATATTACTTATACCCCAGCAAAAATAAAAACATTATCTTTTCACTCATTCATAATACAATTATTCAATCAATAAAATTGAATTTTATTTATTCTGCAACAATATAATTACCACATAAAAATTATTACAATCAATAAAAATACAATTTTATTTATTAGACCGCTATATTCATTACCATATAAAAAATAATTACGAATATTAAAAAGGGGTGGATTCTAGGGGCGGGTATATTGGGCAGAAACTTGGGAGAAAATGGGCGGGGATTTACATAAAAGGGTGTGGTACCTGTCAAATTAAGTTTGACATGATGTGTAGCTTCTTCTACTCACTGTGTACATGGTGCCATATGTGAGATGTGATAGATCTATCAATGCCTTGGGATCAGTACAGACGCACTGATAGCCAGAAAAAGGTAAAGAAGGTTACACTTTTTTTTTTTATTTTTAACTTACACACACACAGTGTACTTAATCTTCATACACTCTTATACAGGGCTAGATTATGAGAGGCACACTAACTGCAGCATGTGAGCGATATAGGGTATTTTGTGGCTCTTGTGCACAATGTAAATAACGCCAATATTAGGGTTGAAAGTAAATGTGTTCACCTTGAGCACAATCTAATTTAATGTGTGACTTCAGAGCTATGGTTAACTATTACATGAGACAAAAAGGTTGCACAAAACACATCAAAAATGCATTTAATAGCAACAGTTACACCCATAATAACACTGTCTAATAAAAATTATTTTAAAAAATGCATTAAAATGTAATAAAAAACATTTGAGGTCTCAGATGAAAGGAAAAAAAAGTAGTTAAAGGGTTTTAAAATTGAGATACATACATATACATGTCTACACATGTATGTGTATATGTATGTTTATATGTGTGTAAATACCTGTATGTATTTAAGTTTTTGTGTTGTACTAAATATTTACTGTACATATTTCACATTTCCAATGCTCTTCACATACAGAATAATGTCCTTTATTATTGAAAATACTTATGTCTATATATATCTTTATATACCTATACCTGTAAATCTATTCCTATACATATATAGGTATAGATATGTATTTTACATGATATACTGTATATATATATATATATATATATATATATATATATATATATACACTCACTGCCAACTTTATTAGTTACACCTTGCTAGTAACGAGTTGGACCCCCTTTTGCCTTCAAAACTGCCTTAACTCTTCATGGCATAGGTAGATTCGAAAAGGTGTTGGAAACATTCCTCAGAGATTTTGGTCCATATAGACATGATATCATCACACAGTTGCTGCAGATTTGTTGGAATGGCTGCACATCCATGATGCAAATCTCCCGCTCCACCATATCCCAAAGGTGCTCTAGTGGATTGAGATCTAGTAACTGTGGAGGCGATTGGAGTACAGTGAACGCATTGTCACCTTCAAGAAACCAGTTTGAGATGATTTGAGCTTTGTGAAATGGTGCACTATCATGCTGGAAGTAGCCATCAGCAGATGGGTACACCGTAGTAATAAAGGGATGGACATTGTCAGCAACAATACTCCGGTAGGCTGTGGTGTTATAACGATTGCTCAATTGGTACTAAGGGGCTCAAAGTGTGCTAAGAAAATATTCCCCACACCATTACACCACCACCATCAGCCTGAACTGTTTGATACAAGGCAGGCTGGATCAATGCTTTCATGTTGTTTACGCCAAATTCTGCCCCTACCATCTGAATGTCGCAGCTGAAATTGAGACTCATCAGACCAGGCAACGTTTTTTCCAATCTTCTATTGTCCAATTTTGTGTGAATTGTAGCCTTAGTTTCCTGTCATTAGCTGACAGGAGTGGTATGGTCTTCTGCTGCTGTAGCCCATCTGCTTCAAGCTTCGATGTGTTGTGTGTTCAGAGATGGTATTCTGCATACCTTGCTTGTAATGAATCATTATTTGAGTTACTGTTGCCTTTCTATATCTCTCAAATCAGGTCTGCCCATTCTCCTCTGACCTCTGACATCAACAAGGCATTTTCTTCCAGACAACTGCCGCTCACTGGATATTTTCTCTTTTTCGGACCATTCTCTGTAAACCTTAGAGATGGGTTGTGCATGAAACATCCTAGTAGATCAGCAGTTTTTCGAAATACTAAGACCAGCCCGCCTGGCACCAATAACCATGCCACAGTCAAAGTCACATAAATCCCCTTTCTTCACCATTCTGATACTCGGTTTTGAACTTCAGCAAAGTCATTTTCGCATGTCTAGATGCCTAAATGCAATTGAGTTGCTGCCATGTAATTGGCTGATTAGCAATTTGTGTTACCAAGCAATTGAACAGGTGTACCTAAAAAGTGGTCAGTAAATGTATATAGAAATATATTTTAATAATAAAAAAGTACATTATTTTGTGAACGTACATGGGAATGTAACATATGTGCAAATGTGCATCAGGGTTTCAAAACTTAACAATAACACTGTCAAGTTAGAGCATATGAAAATGTAGTAATCTTAAGACATGTTATTGACATATTAGATATAAAGGGCTAGATTACAAGTGGAGCGCTAACAGATATGCTCAAGGGTAATTGGGTTTATCATGGCAGTTTTCGCCTATCTTTTTTCGCTCATATTATACGTTGAAAGTAAATGTGTTCCCTTGAGCGCAATTGAAGTTAACACACAATGGGTTTGCCGTGACTTCAGAGCTCTGGTTAACTTTTGCAAAAATTATATTAAAATAATATTGATAAAAAAAGTTATAAGGGCTCAAAGGTATGAGGCATGTCAGGTGTTAGAAAAATAATGCACACAAAGGACTTTAACATAGAGAAACATGCATATACATGTCTAAATATGGATATTTATGTAAAAAAATATATACTTTATATATGTATTACAGACAAATATACACATATAACACATAATACATATGTACCACACATATAGACATATAACTCATAAATACATATGTACCACACATATAGACATATAACACATACATACACATGTACACACATATAGACATATAACACATAAATACATATGTACACACTATAAGACATATAAACTCATAAATACATATGTACACACATATAGACATATAACACATACATATATATGTAACACATATAGACATATAACACATACATATATATGTACACACATATAGACATATAACACATACATATAATGTACACACATATAGACATATAACACATACATACACATGTTACACCACATATATGACATATAACACATATGTACACACATATAGACAATATAACATATAAATACATATGTACACACATATAGACATATAACATATAAATACATATGTACACACATATACGACATATAACATATAAATACCTATGTACACACATATAGACATATAACACAAATACATATGTACACACATATAGACATATAACACATAAATACATATTAACAACACATATACACATATAACACATAAATAGTAAATACATATGTACACACATATAGACATATAACAATATAAATACCTATGTACACACATATAGACATATAACATATAAAATACCTATGTACACACATATAGACATATAACATATAAATACCTATGTACACACTATAGACAATAAACATATAAATACCTATGTACACACATATAGACATATAACACATAAATACATATGTACACACTATAGACATATAACAACATAAATACATATGTACACACATATAGACATATAACACATAAATACATATGTACACACATTATAGACATATAACACATAAATACATATGTACACAAATATAGACATATAACACATACATACATATGTACCACACATATAACACATAAATAACATATGTACACACATATAGACATATATAAAAGTGCATTGGAGCCCTTTGCCGTTAACATGTTAAAAGCGTATTTATGCAATATTCATATTTAATACATTGTTATACTGTGTATTTACTGTAAATATTTCACATTCCAATGTTCTGCACATACAGTAGTAGAATATGTTGCGTGTATTTTTAATAGATATTCCTAAATATATCTGTATATATCTATACCTATAAATAATCAAGTATATGTATATAAAAAACACAAGGAAAACCGTGCTATAAAATCATATATAACAAATATTTATTTCCAATTAAAAATGACTAACAAGTAACAAACAGTGAAAGAGTCTATAACAGACACATGGAATATAAATACAGTATATCTGTCTGTTAGTGAGATCAAAACAATGCTCACCGGAAACATAAGTTAAGAAGCAACGGTTATAAGACCACTGCTTCTTAACTCATAACCACACCTGTGAGGTGGCAGACTGCAATCACCCCCGATCAGATACGAGTGGGATGATTGACGCCTCCCTGCTGGCAGCAAATGTGCAGGGGGCAGAATTGCACAAGCATTTCACCAGAAATGCTTGTGCAATGCTAAATGCAGACAGCGTATCGCTGTCAGCATTTATTTGTTAAATCGGCCCCACCTGTTGGGCTCATTTATCACCGAATGGTCCCTGATGCCCCTGTTTGTGTACAAGGCTTCAGGCCTCACTGGAAACATGAGTTAAGAAGCAAGCAGTCTTAAAACTGCTGCTCCTTAACTCTTCTGCTGCCTCTGAGGTGGTGGACATCAATCAGCCAATAGGATTGATCAGGTTGATTGACACCCCCCCCTGCTAGCGGCATTTATCAATGTGCGGCAGACACTGATCGCTACATCGGCACATTAATACATCGGTCCCCCATATATTATTATTGCAGGATCTCTTTGAGCCAAAATGTTAACAATTCAAAAATGATTAAAAATGTCAAGGTATTGATACAAGCAAAGGATGTATATAAAATATGCTCATACAATAAGTAACATTGTAGATGAGGTTGAAAAAGACCGAAGTCCATCAAGTTTCAACCTAAAGAAAACAAACCCAGATTGGCTAGCCTCTCCTCATAGCTTAAATTCTTCAATTCCCTTATTAGCTTTGTGGCCCTTCTCTGAACTTTTTCTAGTTCTGCAATATCTTTTTTTTTTTGCAATCGGTCCCCAAAACTGCACTCCATACTCAAGGTGTGAGGTCTTACCAGGCTTTATAACAGTGAAATTATTATGCTTCCTCCCTTGAATCAATGCCTCTTTTAATACATGCCTAGTATTCTTATAGCATTTGAAGCCACTGCCCTGCATAATGCACCCATCTTTAGCTTGTTATCTATTACTACTCCCAAAATCCCTTTCCTCCTCTGTTTGGCTAAGTCTTGTCCCATTTAAATAACATGTTGCCTGCTTATTTTTACTTCCAAAATGTAGAACCTTGCCATTTTCCTGTATTAAAATCTCATTTTCCTGTGTTAAATCTCATTTTCCATTTACCTGCCCATACTTCTAATTTTTGCAGATCCCTTTGTATCAAAAGTTCATCCTGCTCTGACCTAATGACTTACTTAACTTAGTAGTCATCTGCAAAAATAGAGATGTGTCGCTATTTAATCTTTGCTCCAAGTAATTTCTAAAAATAGTAAAAGAACAGGCCCAGTACTGATACCCTGGGGGACCTCCACTGAATTACCTTTGTCCCAATCTGAGTATGATCCATTTACTACTACTCGTTGCTCTCTAACTTCTTTTTTCTTTTAACTGAGGATAAATATGCATACAAAAGAAAAAACAAAATGAGTACATTGCTATGGATATTACAAGAGATAGACATTTGTAGTACCAAATTACCTCTTTTTTTTCTTTATAGTGATTCTAGAGTCCCCTAGAAAAAACAAAATACCAATAAATACGAAAAAGGTTTACCCCAAAAGGAAAATAAGAAAGGAGCCCTCTCTTGGAACTCCATAATATACGCAAATGAAACAAGGGGGGTAATAGTAAGGGGTGAGGTATAGAAAAGGCCGCTTTTTACCCTATATGTTCAATATTATATAAAGGTCCATACGGACCAACATCTTACTATTAAGCACTTCAACTATTGATACATCATGGATAATATAAAGTATACAACATTATATATAAACAAAACTTTACAAAACACAACCAGTGCAAAGGAACAAAGTAAATAGACTTTACAGATACACGTGCCAAGTGTCAGCAAATATTACATTGAAAGCAGTAGTATTTGTGTAATTAAGTATAAAACTAGGCTGGTACAGTATAAAGGGTTTGGAAATATGAGACAATTATGAAATCCACAATCAGAGTGGACCTGAGCTTCTGGAGAGTATAATGAAACACAGTGGTCCACTGGTGGGACATGGGAGATACAGGGAGCAAACTCAAATATTAGCGAGATGACGGTGAGTGGGAGTAGGGAGATTATGGGTGACGTTGGATTATGCAGCATAAAGAACATATGGGGAAATAAATTTGTTTCTACCTGAATTTTAAGGGGTCTAAAATAGTACTATGCATGAGGATGTTCTACCAGTGGTTGGGACTATTGAGAGCCAGTGGACCTTGACTATAGACAGCTGTCCAAATAGGTGGGGTATTATGCTGAAACAAGGATAAGACCCTACTATATAGCGAAGATGAATCACTCAGAGGAGAGGTGCATGGAACTTATAGTTTAACCTCTCTAAATCTCTGGGTTTTGATAACAGTTATAGTTAAGGAACAGTTTGTTTAATAGTAGACCCATTAAGGTGAATATAATCTAAATACCAACACATTTTGTCTAAATTTAGAGATTTAAAAAAAGAGGGGGAGGAACCACCACAAACCCCTCCAGTGCAATAATAAGGACAATGCTTGTCAGATTAGTGAAAATTGACAGATTACAATGGATGAGCAAAAGCAAGAATTTATCTGCATTCACATAAACATATAGAAACACATATCCATTGCAGCACAGATATATGCATTACTTCTTAAATGGCTAAGAGGGCTTCAATAGTATACTTGTAGGAAGTAACAGTAGGCTACTAAAAAATCACATAATAAAGTTCAAAAACTGTCTTTGAAACACTAAAGATAAAGAACCTAAGACTTCATATTTCGAGCTTCGTAGAACATGATCCTAATCATTACAAAAGTTCATCGCAGTATATAAGATTATGGTAAGGTAGTTATTTTTACATGCATTTAATATATAAATCAATAAATTTCACATCAACATAATATAAAATAAAAGAAGAAAAATGTAAAAATATATAACTGAATATCTAACAATTCCTTACAATCAAAAAAATCATACAATTCATAATATTTGACTTAAAAGTAGGTATTGAGAAACAAATTATGGCTCAATACAGCAAACGTTGGTAAACATATCGATGGAATAAGCTAAAAAAGCTGCAGGCTTGCTAAGCTGGAAAGTATGGGCGAGAAGAAAGGACAGAGAGATCCTTTAAAGCAGAAATATAATTCCAATGGCAAGGTGTACACTTAAACTTACACCAGTTGCTGTTATCAGTTGTTCTCAAGCATTTTTTCTTTCTCTGGATGCCGTTTATTTCTCACAGGCATCTGGTAGGGGTTACTTCTTTTGTTTCTTAGCTCTGCTCTGGGCTGATAAGGGTGCAGCACACGTTTTCTTCAGGGCCCTGGGGTGACCACTGAAATCACACACACATGCAACTGAGTGTTTTCACAAGAGTCCCCCTTATTGAAGAACACACAAAGAGCTTTATAGGATGTATACGTCATACATGAGGTCACAGGAAATATATAAAAAACGTAGTTAACTTCACATCTGCATAAGGGGCCACAGGAAATAAGAATGTTGTTATAGCACATAACAGAATATGCCCATATACCATTTGTAGAGAGGATCTAATATTAGAACCATATGTTACAACTTATACAAAAGAAACTTGTGGAATGTTGCTATGGGATACTGTGTGCTACATTATAAACATGTGATACAAGATTTAAGGCTACCCTCAATATGCTTAATATGTGAGATTCAAATTACCCATATAACATAATATATATAATATATATATATATATATATATATATATATATATATATATATATATATATATATATACACATATATATACATATATATATATATATATATATATATATATATATATATACACACATATATATACATACACACATATATACCCATCATTCCCCTCTTTGATCACATCGTGATCACATAACCTGTAATGTTCCTACAATATAAACTATCTGGGTCTACCTCTAATTAAATTTTGCAGTTGAACTTTTTCTGCATCTTGTATCATACCTGATATTTTCTTTCATAAAGTACAAGACATGTAACAGTTAAACAATGTTAATAATAGTAAACAAATAGGTGTAAAGTGTCCAGCATCTTCAGACGAGTAATAACATGCCGTTATTAATACTATTGGGATATACACAAAGATCAATATCCCCATTAGGAAAAGGAAGATATTGCAGAAATGTCTTGGATCCATGATTGAGATCGTCATCCTGGTCTTTGTGAGGAGTGATCGATACCTTATCACCCACTTCTCCTTTGTGAGGGGTGACCGATAGCTTGTCACCCGCTTCTCCTCTCTTTGGACAGAGTTTCACTCGAGAAGCGTGTATCCAGATGTCCTTGTCGTCAGTCAGTACGGCAGTCCTGGTTAGAGCGATCACAGTGACTGGCTTGCTGAACGGGAAAACCTCCTTTCTTTGCTTTATTTCAGCTGGTGAATGCAGACCAGATCTCCAGGCTTGAAAGGATGGTTGGTTCCTGTGAGGGAAGAGGTAAACGGGAAAGACACATCACCATAGATGCCATTCAATTTATCAATCAATTGTTTTACATATTGTTCCTTAATACAATCTAATCACCATTTTTAATGATAAGTGGGCCCTTTTACCCATGGAGTCAGGAATGGTCTACCCATTAGGACCTCAAATGGAGACAACCTGGTTGTCCTATTTGGGGTCATTCTGATTTCTGCTAAAATCGCAGGTAAATAGTTTTGCCATTTAACCCATGTACCTGCTGTTGCCTTTAAAAGTTTTTCCTTGATATTGCGATTCATTCTTTCTACAATCCCCTGAGCTTTGGAGGATGGTAGGGATGTGGAAAGTTCCAATTAATCTGTAACCATTCTACTAACACATGTGTGATTTTACTAATGAACGCTGGACCGTTATCAGAATTAATCTGAAGCGGACAACCAAATCTGGGAATTATTTTCAGTGGCTAAAATTTTAGCGACTGTTTTTGCATCTTCCCTCTGGGTAACAAAAGCTTCTGGCCACTTAAGAAAATTGTCAACTATTACAAGCAGATATAATTGTTTAGTGCCTGTTTTTTGGAATAGTGTAAAATCAACTTGTTAGATGTGTGAATGGGGCTGTAGGTGGGGGTAAGTGGTCATGCTGGGCTTTATTGGGGATGGTTGCATTGGTCTGTAAGCAATATACACATCTATTAATATAGGCCTTGCAATGATCACCTATACCTCTAATGTAGAAAGATTGCTTCAACAAGTTAGTTGTTGGTTTTATACCTAGGTGTCTAACACTATGGGCTTGTGCTATAAAGAGTGGTGCACTGCTTTCCGGTATGCCCACTTTCCCCTTTTTAGAAAACAAACCATTCTCATCTAAAGTTAAACCAATTAGTAGTCCAGAAAGACATGGTCACTAGGAGTGGCATGTCCCTGGGAGTTTCAAGAAGCATATGGTCTGTAGGACATGAAGGTGGGGCAAAACAGCATACATACGGATGGTGGACCGGGGTATGTAGAAACATAAGCAGCCTCCTTTAGCAACTTTTATCTGCAAGCGCATTACCCAAGGAAATAGGGTCAGACTTGTATGTATGTGCACGGCAATGTATGAATCGCTATGTCCTTTGGGAGTTTTATGGCCTCTAAAAGGTCATTAATCAGGTCTGTATGAGAGATGGTCTTGCCATCTGCTGAAAGCAATACCCACGTTTCCAATCATACCAAAATCGTGCACAACCCCAAAAGCATAGCAATAGTCAGGTGTAAATGTTAACAGATTTATTTTCAAACAATTTACATGCTTTTGTGAGTGCTATTAATTCTGCAGCTTGTGCAGAAGGGATAAGGAATGGGGCCAGCATCTAGAACAATGTCTGGTAGTTGCACAACGGCATAGCCTGTCTTATAAATACCATCACTAGGTCGGGAACAAGAACCATCAACAACACATTATCAGCGATGGTCAAAAGGTTTATCCAATCAAGTCAGGTCTTGGGTGTGGTAATGTGGGTTTATTACCTCTATACAATCAGGTCTGTTGGAAAGTCTGGTGAGCCTGTAAAGTAAGGCACTAAGTATTTGAGTTGGCCCTGAGGATACACTACTATATTTAATAGTCAGATTTGTATTATTCAGTAATATATATTCAATAACCAGAAAGTCTTTGAGAAGTCATGTATTGGGGTAGTGACATTTTTTACAAGATGTAAAACTTGGGTGACTAGTGTGTAGTAATATTGGATGGCCTAATGTGATTGTTTCAACCATCTCTACAGCCATGGCGCAAGCTGCCAATGCTCGAGACACGCCCGGCATCCCTTGTACCGGTTATTGGAACTACTTTGGAAAAGAAAGCTACGGGACCGATATTGCCTCCACCGATGCTCTTGGGCACAGACAGCAGCCATGGTTTTACAATTGTCCCTCGCATACAAGTGAAATTGGTTTACAATGAATCAGGTAGTCCTAAAGCAGGGGCATTCATTTTTCCAATGTTCCCTGTTCCCCACAGTTAAAACAATGTGTTCTGTTTGAAGTATAATTCCCTCTAGCTCTTCCTCTAGCTCTCCCTCTACCTCTCACATACATTCTATTACTCCCTGTATAACCCTTTCCCTGGCCTGGAATGGATCACATGTTGTAAAACTCTGCTTTTGATAAAAAGCAGCGTGTTTTCCCTCTAATTTCCTGATGTCAAAACATCCTGCCCCTTCTTTTTCATGAATTCTTTTCAAGAATTCTGCTGGAGTCAACTCCGGCCAATCAGAGACAAGTTGTTTCACCAACAAAGAAAGCTGAGGTTGCATATTACTAATTAGGAGAATGGTTAGATTCCATATTACAGCCCATTGCCACTTCCCAACTTAGTTACCTTAGAGATAGCTCACATCTCTTAAATACATTAGATAACATTAACTGGCAATCAAACTTCACTTGGGTCGTTATAGACATGACTTCCTTATACACCTCTATCCCGCAAAGTTTGGGTATTCAGGCAGTTGAGTTTTTTCTGCATAGGGACTCTAATTTGGAATCCCCCATTATTGAATATGTCTGTGAGGTATTGAGATTTCTTTTGTCGCATAATTATTTTTTATTCGACAACCAATATTATTTACAAATATGTGGTACAGCCATGGGGGCCAAATATGCGCCCTCATTTGCCAACATCTTTGTTGCCTGGTGGGGAGTTACTTTATGTGTATACGCCAATGAACCCTTGGTGTGAAGACATAGAATTATTGGTACGCTATATAGATGACCTTCTTTTCATATTTAAAAAACCCTGTTGATGATACATTGTTTTATGAATTTATTGATTTTTGCAACAACAATGAAATGGGGTCTAAAATTTACTGGGGTCTTTAGTAGAGTAAGTGTGAATTACTTGGACTTAAACCCTTCAAATTATTGATAATCATATAGTGACCAAAACATTCAGGAAAGACCACAGCTGCCACACAATACTTCACGCCACCTCTCAACATCCACAACATCTTATTGAATCTATTACCCAAATCACAATTTTTAAGACTCAGACGTAATACCAAATCTGATGAGATCTATGAACAGCAGTCCATAGAACTCAGAAATAGATTAACTAGAAGAGGATATAAGTTTCAGAAGTTAGAAAAATGCAGAAAAATGGTTAGTACTCATCATCAAAATGTTCTACACACTAGGCCAAAGGAAAATAGCTTTGAAGACTCAATAGTATTTACGAGCTGAATACAGTCCAGCAATATCAGGATATAATAAGCATCTTAAAAAAGCATTTACCAATACTGGCTACAGATGATGTACTTGGTGAACACATTTACAAATTCAAATTTGTCCCTAAAAAAATCTAAAACATTGGGACAAATACTGGTCTCCTAGTATGGTTAAGAATATATCCCAAGGTACACCAAAAAACTGGCTGTCCAAAAAAAGGTTACTTATAAATGTGGGGCCCAAAATTTGTTATGCGTGTCCTAACATCCTACAGGGTGACACTTTTCACTGCTCTGCTGATAACACACTTACAATATAGACTTTTATGCCAACTGTTCCACTCAATATGCAGTTTATATTACTTACATGCAAACTTTGTTTCTGCCAATATGTAGGCATGACCATCACGTCATGTCAGAACTAGATTCAATGAACATATTAGGGGATACTAAAAATAATGAATCTGACTCTGCTGTTGCTAACCATTTTTAATTATGTTCATTTCTCTAATCACAGCAGAATTGGCTTTGAAAATCATAGACATAGCTATAGTTTCCCCCTAGAGGAGGTAATAAATCCAAGATATTAGAGAAGAAAGAATTATATTGGATTTTAAAACTCAAAACACGCCATCCCATTGGCAATAAATAGGGAATGCGATATTAGTTATTTTATTGATAACTAGATTATGTAAATTATCAGATGCTTTGATATCTATGGCTTGGTACTTTCCGCTTATCTGCTTTTTCCCTTCCTTTTTTAGCTTAATATTACTGTGCATTAGCTAACTGTACAATGTTTCACATTAGCTTTTTCTGCCCAGCAAAAATATAGAAAACCATACAAATTAATCTTTCTAATCAATGGTGCAAATCCCTTTATCTTAAAGAATATATATTTTTTTGCTTAACTTCATAATTCTTGGTTTTTGAATTTTGTATCTTGATGCATTAAGTAGCTCCATTATTAGCTCCTTACATTTTGTGACTGTGTACTTTGTAACTCTGTTTATCAACTGTTAATTTCAATTGTCCTGTATCTACCCAGTACTATCTATGTTTTTAACCTGTTTTTATTTGGCTGCTGAAGGGTTAACCTTTTTCCTGTTTTAGCCTATAATTGTTAAGGTTGTAACATAGACAACAGTCTATGAGTAAGCGCCACTAGGGGCGCGAAACGCGTAAGACCTTGTTGTTCTGTTTCCCCTGGCCTGTCAGTCTGCCTTTTTAATATGGCCAAGTGCCTTCAATAAAGACTTTTGTTTTTTACTACTTACGTTTGTGGGTCTGTTAAGTAGTGCCTGCCGCCTCCCCTTCTTCTGTATTGCATATTACTAATGCAAGTCTGGACCTTCAGAGAGCTCATTGCATCTCCTGATTCCATTCCAGCCTCTTCCTTCCAGCATTTATAAAGAAACGCATAACAAATTCTACTACTGTTTCCTTTGTATTCTGTTTGCATGCTAGTGCAATTGACATACTTTGTTTATCCTTCCATATTCTATGCATTTCTATACTTAATTCTGTCCACATTTCATCAAGTCCTTCACGTGTGTTTAGGGCATAGTTAATTGTTGGATCTCGACTCAATTTACTAATACTCTTTACATTACCCCCACTCCCACCCTGATTCAGGGGTCATAGTCTAGAAGTGCATCAATTATAATTCTTATGTCTGTTTGTGTCATGTTTGTCCTTGTAACATTCTTTTTAAATACATAATACAAGATGATGGATGTTGACGGGGGTTTTGGGGCTCCCTTGGTAATTTCCCTTAATTCTCCCGGGGACATAGGGTTTAATAATTAATTGGTCTCCCACAGTAAGAAATGGCATACTAGCTTCTGGTACAGCTGCATCCTCCTCCTCAGTACTTCTTCATTCCCTCTTTTGATATTGTGGGGTTATTGTAGGGGAGGTAGGAAGGGTGTTACTGGTTCAACCTTAACTCGGGGGTTTGGGCCAATTGGGGTTTTAGGTGACCTGGTATCGGGGAGTTACAGAAGGTCCTGGCAAGGTCCATTCCTGGGGTACCTGAGCAGAGGCAATAGCAATAGTCTCTAGATCTATGCCACTAGGGGATGGGAGGCTAGGATATAGTCTGTTATATGATGGCAAAGGTAGGTGAGGGGCATTATATGGGGCAGGGGGGGTGAATATGCTGTCTGTCTTTGCTTCTCACTTTTATCCATCTTTTTATTCCCATCTATATCAATATATTGCCAGTATGGAGCAACAGTCAGCCAATTTTCCCCACCCTTTTTCATATAATCCATATTCCACCTTGGATCACCTTTATACCATGGAAATGCCTCTTCATCACCTAGACACAACCCTTTTACCATATTCATATGAAATTTATCATTATCCCCCTCTCTGGGGAATGGATCAGAGCTTCTCATAGCTTCTGTCCAATCTGCCATATTCTGAACCCAAGGAATAATATACATAAACCCATCGGGCGACACCCTACCCACATAATCTTTACATGTTTCTACTTACTTATGGTGATGAAATTGTTTAGACTGGGGATTTGCCCATTCTCAACTCCAAACTTATCATTTAAAACGTTTACAACAAAATATAATACAATACAAAAAAAATAAAATAAAAATAAAAAAAATAAAAAAAATAATAAAATATAAAAATACAATACCTTTACCTTTAAAAGCAATTAATTATTGAATCTTTTTGCAAAAACCGCATTAACTAGAATGGTTTGTACTACCGTTACCCAGTTATTGTGCTTAATGCTTAAGTTTACAACAAGAGAAAGAGGAAAACAAAAATATCACTATGCTAGTTTTCTTTCAGTAGTTTCTGGCATTAATTATCTCTAGGTCAAAGGTCACCCTTCACCAGAAAAAAATGTAGCCTTTAACTAACATTTAGAAACAGCAATACATATTAGCAACAGTTTACATTCTTAATACTTTATACAATAAGCAGTATTTTAACTTCCTTAACACTTTATAATAAACAGTATTTTGCCATACAGGCATATTTAAAAAGCAAGCAGCATAAGAATTCATATAAACAATGCAGTATTTATCTTAATAACTTAAAGCAATGTTAGCCATACAGCATATTTTCAAAAGCAAGCAGCAAGAAAATGTGTGGTTTAACCCTTCAGCCAGACTTATATAATCTGATTTCTACCAAAGAAATCTATTATTCCCTTGTTTATATTTTAATCTACCAAAGATTTAATTAGAATTCTACCAAAGATTCATATATATATTTAACCTGATTTCTACCAAAAGAAATCTACTATTCCTCTGTTTAGACAATAGTTAGAATCTACCAAAGATTCACATATATATTCCCCAACTATTCCTATGTAAAATGAAACTTAAGGGGGTCTTGTGGTAAGAGAAAAAAGGTCAGAATAAAAAGGACTCTTTGTTCAACTCACCTTCCGAGAGCTCCCTGTTTCATCCCACTTCTGACTCCAGTTTTGTAGGGTTACTCTTGTTTCTTAGCTCTGCTCTGGCTGATAAGGGTGCAGTGCACGGTTTCTTCAGGCCCAGGGGGGACCACTGAAATCACACACACATGCCAACTGAGTGTTTTCACAAGAGTCCCCCTTATTGAAGAACACACAAAGGACTTTATAGGGATGTATACGTCATACATGAGGTCACAGGAAATATATAAAAAAACGAAGTTAACTTCACATCTGCATAAGGGCCCCACAGGAAATAAGGAATGTTTGTTATAGCACATAACAGAATATGCCCATATAACCATTTGTAGAGAGGATCTAATATTAGAACCATATTTTACAACTTATACAAAAGAAACTTGGTGGGAATGTTGCTATGGGATACTGTGTGCTACATTATAAACATTTGATACAAGATTTAAGGCTACCCTCAATATGCTTAATAGTGAGATTCAAATTACCCAGTATAATATATATATATATATACTATATATATATATATATATATATATATATATAGTATATATATATAACATATATATATATACACATATACACAATATATATATATATACATGTCATGAACCAAGCCTCCAGACGAAAAAGAAAAAGAAAAGGTCTGGGAGGCATTCTGCTAAGAAGGGCTGTGTGGGGATTTGAACCTGTGGCTCTGTGGTTGCTATTTCTGTTTGCTTACATGTTGAGCCACAGCCAGTTCTAGCAATAGCATGGATCTTAAAAGATCTGATAAATAACTATTTGCCTTACTTGTTATTACACCTGTGCAACACACAGGTGTTCTCAATTCTGGAATTAATCAGAACCAACCCTGTGCAAAACCTCCTATTTAAGGATGGCTTTTAGTCTGCATTTTTGTCTTCACATTGGATCTGTTTTTGTCAAGTCAGAACCTGTTTCCTGTACTTCTTTGGAGAAAGATTTCCTTTGGCACCTGTTTACAAGGTATTACCAGGAGACAGCCTTTACCTTTAAACCTGTTACCAATCTTCAGTTTGTTTCCTGCTTTATGCAATTTCCTGCACTTGGGCCATTGCCAGGAGAAAGATTTCCTTTGCACCTGTTGTACAAGGTATTACCAGGGAGAAAGCCTTTACCTTTAAACCTTTACCAATCTTCAAGTTTGTTTCCTGCTTTATGCAATTCCTGCACTCCGCTATTGCCAGGAGAAAGACTTCACCTTTGCACCTGTTTACAAGGTATATACCAGGCAGAAAGACTTTACCTTTTAACCAGTTTACCAGTTTCACAAGTTGGTATCCTGCCTTGTGCAAATCCTGCACTCAGCAATTACCAGGAGAAAGACTTTACCTTAAACCTGCTACCTGTTTACAAGTTGTTTTCTGCCTTGTGCAAATCTTACATTTCAGTTATTACCAGGAGAAAGACTTTCCTTTTTGGAATCTGCATCTCTGCTCTTACTTTGTTTGTTTATTTTCACTCCTGCTGAATGTGGTCTTAACATACCTGAGTAGCAGATTTAAATATTCTGCAAGTATTTGCTTAAACAAAGTATTCTGTTGTTTAAATAAATTTGTTTTTTCATTTTCAATCAGTATGGCTTCTACTAATCTTCCTTTAAAGCAACTGTTTCCAGACAATGAGGCTCTCACATGATATCCTGAGACAGAACATGACAATAACACATACACACATATATACCCATCAGCATCTCCTAAGCTCTTGTGGGTAAACTACTGAGTTCAATGGAACTCCCAAAACGTCAGAGTCCACAGGGCTACAAATGCCCACAAGGATCACTATAAAGAGCATCGCGTTTCAGCTACGTACAGCCTTTCTCAAGCTCAAAAAAAGCGTACGCAGCCGAAACGCGTTGCTCTTTATGTTTGCTATATAAGCCAAGTTTTGACAACCACTAATCAAGACATCACTCTGTTTAAATAACATGACTGCTTAAAAAGAGACATTTTCGCTTACAGAAAAAGACTTTTACTAACCAACGTTTGCTGTATTGAGCTATAATTTGTTGCCAATAGCCTCCTTTATGTCAATATTTGTGCATTGTATGAATATTTTTGTATTGTACAATTGTTAGATTGTTATAATCAGGTTGTATATTTTTACATTTTTCTTCTTTTTATTTGATATATTTTTATGTGAAATTTGTTGATTTTATATATTAAATGGCATCATATGCATGCATTTTGTATAACCCATTTGGGTCTTTATAATAGCCTGTTTGCTACACACATTTAGTTGTCTTTTTGAAAGCACAGCTGTACACAATTACTTGCCTGCAGTTTCGCTGCAGTCATTATAATTTATCTTCCATTTTACTTCTAAGTTTATAAAAGATAAGAGGGATTCCTTTCTTCTACAGAGCCGCATTGTGTGTTTTTTCTATCTCAGTGATGTGGCTTATATTTTTGCAAGGTAGTTATTTTAACAGTGCTAGTAAATATTAAAAAAAGGAGGGAAAAAAAGCTGTCATAACATTGATGTAATGTATTGAAAAGCTCATTAATTAGTGAAGACAGATACAATACCCGAGATTGAAGGAGCAGTATCAGCCTTTCAACAGCCTGGAGTGGTGGATGTCTTTTTTGAGCTGTGTATGTTGTTTTTTATAGTAATAAAACATTATTTTTATCAAACCTATTTTATACACATTTTATTGGGGTTCAGATGTGGTTTTTCATTTTTATTTGCAATCTGAGGGAAAAGGAGGATTGTATACCTGGTTCCTGGACACGTGGCGAGAGTTACTTAACTACCCCTGAATATCTGGCCTGCGAGTATCAGCACTTGATAGTGCTTCACCAAATCTGAGTGCAATTTTTATACTCAGTATTTTCTGTGTTTTATGAACATAATATGCTGTGGAGATGTTCTCTTTTTAATCTATTTAAAAGGAAGAAAAAGCTTATACCTGTTTCCTGACATGGAGAAGAGTTAGGCCAGACTACTCTGAATATCTGGCCTACCAGTAGAGCACTTGGATAGTGCTTTGTTAAATGTGAGTGTAACTTATTCACATTTCTATCCCTCTGGTTTCTCTTGAATATATTACACTATGGGTGCCTTCTTTTTTGCTTGTTTATAGGATTACCACTAAGTGATCAGCCATCTCACTCCTGAAGAGCTGCCTGCTTTTTTCTTTGTATCACTTGGGAGGTGCCTGCTTTTGTATCTCCAAACAAGATTCTATCTGAAGAACACAAGGGACATTTGAATACTCACTTCCAAGTGAACCCCAAGTGACTCTTTCCATTTAATATCTTATATACAAGATTTGTAGTGGTTTTATTTTTTTATCTTGCTTTTATTTGATATTATTGTTTTATTTTCAAGTATTACAGTACAATTTTATTTTGTATAGGCACACCTATCACCTCTTCACTTATTGGTAGAGTAGATTGCACAGGTTTATTATAGTGTTTGTGATGCAGGAGGGCCGTGGTTTAAGGATTAATAGGTAGTTTATGGGTGTTAGTGTACTTTGTAGCAGTTTAGTTATGAGTTTAGTGAAATGGTATAAATAAAGTTCAGAAAAATCCGAACCACGGCCGCAATGTTTGGCGATGTTAGGCAAACGTATTGTCACCTGCGAATGCAACATAGTTGACGCTTTTGATAAATATCCCCCAATGGCTTTGGATTTTTTATTTTTATTTTATAACCATATGTATTTGTTGATATGTTTATTTATTTAACTAAGTTTTAAATGTTATCCATTTATCCTCTGTATTTTTTTAGAGAATACTTGACCCAATTTATGTTTATTAATGATTTCCTTAAATCATTGAATTTTGCTTTCTTAAAATTAAAAGTCTTATTTAAACCTTTAAGACACTGCTTAAAAGAGATTTTAAATGTGGACCATGTTATGATCACTGTTACCCAAATGTTTTTGACTTCTATGTTTGATATTATATCTGTATTGTTTGATAGCACTACATTCAATATAGCGTTACTCCTAGTTGGCTCCTCTATTAATTGTGACAAGAGTTATCCCTGAGAACATTTACAAATCTATCCCCCTTAGCTGAATTATATATATCGCCACATTAAATTCTGGCGATATATATAAAAAGTGCTGAGGAACCACACTAGTTACTGACAGCGTGAGTAATGTGCATATCAATACAGGAAAATAAACATACAAAATGCTAGCAGCATATAAAATAGTAATTATTAAGACAGTGCTAAATAGCCATAGAGATAAATATCTATACCTATAAATTATCATGTGTGTGTATATATATATATATATACGTGTAACATACAACTCGTGCATATAACAATAAAAGTCACTACAGGTATCAGGAATGTGAGTTTTATTTAAGGACAAGTTTTTTGACATAAAATTATTTTTATCCATGAGGAAATTGAATAGTTTCAGCAAAACTAAGGCTCACACAATGCTGAATCCCTTTTTCAAAGTAAAAAAGAACAAACTAACAAGCAAACCAAAACTGATTTTCATTTGTCTACAGATCAGCTATGCTCAATGGATGTTGCCTTTAATGACCGATTACGATTTCCGTATCTGTATCGTACTGTCCCTAATGAGCGCTATATACATCAAGCCATCGTTCAGTTACTAATTACTTTGACTGGACTTGGGTAGGAATATAGCCACAGATGATGACAGCTGCCAACGGAAAGCCAGGAAATAAAGAAACTGTTATCCAGCCATGGGGGTTGTGTAGCCTTTTTATTGCAATTCACAAGAGACTTTTTTGTGGATCATTTAATTCTAGAGGTGGGGAAGTCAGCTGCCAATGTTATTGTAATAACTAGAGGCATGTCAAAATATATGTTAGATTTTTTTCCTTTATACAAGTAGCATGCTACAGCCCTGAAAAACTCTGGATATTTCAATTTAAGTTTAATTTTCAAAAAGGATCTTGCATTAAATTCTGTTTTTTCAGTTTTATTATCAAAGGTGAGATTTTGGATTAAAGGAATTCATCTACAGTGTGAGCCTTATAAATATCCTCATGATGAAGCGCTGAAAGTACTATGGAATACTTTTTTTTTTGTGAACCAAACACTGTTAGTAGTTCTCATAATCATATGATTCCTCCATGCCAGGTGGTGAAACCTTCAGTATATTGGCATTAACGATTTCCGCTACACACACAGTGTTTATGTAGCAGTCTACCTGTTGGGCCTCTGCTCTCATAAAATGTTATCACACTAAACTTCCACTGGAACAAATTCAGACAATGATATCATGGAGACGAGACAATATTATGGCAGGTATGAGAAATACATTTCTATAATATACAATATACTACATTTAGTTTTGTGGACGCATATTTATTACGTTTAAAAAATAACAAATAAAGAAATGTTTTCCCAGTTGGGTTAGATGTATGGCAATTTATTGGAAATTATTTAAACACAACAGAAATAAAGTGTACACAGTTTTATCTTTTCAAGAGAAAAATGGCTGCAGCCCTACCATGTATATTTTTATTAAGAAAACAAGACGATACAACAAAAACAGTTAATTGAGCAAATAACAAATGTTCCACCTACTGATGTGAACAGTATATAATACATAGACTATATATACACAGTAGTTGTAACAAAGTTGTGGAACACAGTATTCTAAGTATAATTGCTATTGTTTCTAGTAGAGTTACTAACCACATAACTGTTTTGCTACAAAATATTAAAGGGACAGTTTAAATTCATAAATTCTTTATATTAGTTAAAATTTATAGACACATTGAATTATATTTATAGAATGCCATATATGAATCAAACTATACAAGGTTTAAAACGGTTATAATATTCAATTGCCAAGCAAACCAAATATACTTTTAATATAATCTTATTCACAATTGAATTACATTAAAATTCCACAATAAAATATCACAGTATGGGTTCCTTAGCTTCCAGAACAAATATACTTAAGCTATTTAGCCCAGAAATGAGTTTATACCACTCTGAATAAAACACCAGAAGTTATATAGTCAGTTTGTATCTAAGCTGAAATAAATTCTTGATTATCTACATTTAATGCAAGTTCTAAAATATAATATAGTTGCCAATAACTAATGCACACCAGAAGAGAGTTACTACAATATGGGCCTGACTTAGGAAATATGTTAATACAAAGGACCTTTGTATAGCAAATAAATTATTTAACAATAGCGACTAGTTAAGACTACACAGGATTATGAATGCAAGCTAAAATACAAAGGCCTCTAGTTATCAAGCCGTCAACATTCTTGCATTCGAGCGGCACCAATACGCTCGGCCTAAGATCGCCAAACATCGCCGCCGTGGACCTGAATACGTTTGCCAAATTTATCAAGAGATCTGTCAAAAAGGCTGCGCACCAAGTACGGTGCATTGAGCAAGTGGACTGTTGATAACTAACAGTCATCGATCTCGCTTCTCTTGTGCTTATTCGCAGCTTTCTTGCTTATACTGGCACTAAGCACCCACACTATACTATACTGGTTTACCCCCTAAACCACCGCTTACGGAGCCCCCCGCAATTAAATAAAGTTATTAACCACTAAACAGGCGCTTCCGGACCCCACCGCCACCTACATTATACCTATTAACCCCTAATCTGCCACACCCTATACCGCCACCTACCTGCATAAAGTTATTAACCCCTATCCTGACAATCCCGGACCCCGCCGCACTAAAATAAATTGTTTAACCCCTAAAGCGCCGCTCCCAGCAGGCCCACCGCCACCTACATTAATATTTAATTAACCCCTAATCTGCCCCCCTACACCGCCGCCACTATAATAAACATATTAACTCCTAAAACCTAAGTCTAACCCTAAGCCCTAACATCCACTAGACATTAAATATAATTTAAATAACTCTAAATAAATATTACTATCATTAAAATAAATTATTCCTATTTAAAACTAAATACTTACTATAAAATAAACCCTAAGCTAGCTACAGATATAACTAATACTTACATTGTAGCTAACTTAGGGTTATTTTTATTTTACAACTTTTGTATTTATTTTAACTAGGTACAATAGCTATTAAATAGTTATTATCTATTTAATTAACTACCTAGCTAAAATAAATATAAAAGTACCTGTAAAATAGAATCCTAACCTAAGTGCCAATTACACCTAACACTGCACTATCATTAAAACTACAATTAAAATAAAACGAATTACAATTAAATTAATTAAATTAACTAAAGTACAAACCCCCCACTAAATTTATGGAAATAAAAAAATTATTACAAGAAATTTAAACTAATTACACCTAATCTAATCCTCCTAATAAAATAAAAAAGCCCCCAAAATAATAATAAATCCATACCCTATACTAAAATACAAATAGCCCTTAAAAGGGGCCTTTGCGTGGGCATTGCCCCAAAGTAATCAGCTCTTTTACCTGAAAAAAAATACAATACCGCCCCCACAATACAACCCACCCACCCACACACCCAACCCTACTCTAAAACTCAACTCCAATCCCCCTTAATAAAACCTAACATTAACCCCATTGAATATCACCCTACCTTGAGCCATTTTCACCCAGCCTGGCACAAGTGGACCTCCAGAAGAGCAGAAGTCTTCATCCGATCCTGCCAGAAGAGGACCTCCAGACGGGCAGAAGAACTTCATCCAGACGGGCTCTTCTATCTTCATCTATCCAGAGTGGAGCGGGTTCCATCTTCAAGACATCCGATGTGGAGCATCCATCTCGGCCGACGAGCTAACGACAAATGAAGGTTTCTTTAAATGACGTCATCCAAGATGGTTGGAACAGCCAATAGAATGAAAGCTCAATATCTAGTGGCTGATTGCATCAGCCAATAGGATTTTTCCTACCTTAATTTCGATTGGCTGATAGAATCCTACAGCCAATCTGAATTCAAGAGACATCATCTTGGAATGATGTCATTTAAAGGAACCTTCATTCATCGGAGTCGGTCGGAAGAAGAGGATTCTCCACGTCGGTTGGCTTTGAAGATGGACCCGCTCCGCTCCGGATGGATGAATATATGAAGATGGCCGTCTGGATAAGTCTTCTGCCTGTCTGGAGGTCCTCTTCTGCCCGGATCGGATGAAGACTTCTGCCCCTCTGGAGGACCACTTGTGCCCGCTGGGTGAAGACGACTCAAGGTAGGGTGGATCTTCAAGGGGTTTAGTGGGTTAGGTTTTTTAAGGGGGGATTAGGTGGGTTTTATAGTACAGTTGGGTGCGTGGGTGTGGTGTTTTAATGTTGGGGGGGTATTGTATTTTATTTTTTTAGGTAAAAGAGCTGATTACTTTGGGGCAATGCCCCGCAAAAAGCCCTTTTAAGGGGCTATTTGTAATTTAGTATAGGGTAGGGATTTTTATTATTTTGGTGGGCTTTTTTTATTTTATTAGGGGGATTAAGATTAGGTGTAATTAGTTTAAAATTCTTGTAATTATTTTTTTATTTTCTGTAATTTTGTGTTTTTTCTTTACTTTAGTTAATTGTATGTCATTTTATTTAGTTTAGGTAATTAATTTAATGATAGTGGTAGTGTTAGGTGTAATTGTAACTTAGGTTAGGTTTTATTTTACAAGTTAATTTGTATTTATTTTAGCTAGGTAGTTATTAAATAGTTAATAACTATTTAATAACTATTGTACCTATGTAAAATAAATACAAAGTTGCCTGTAAAATAAAAAGTAAATCCTAAGAATAGTCTACAATGTAACTATGAGTTATATTGTAGCTAGCTTAGGGGTTTATTTTAAAGGTAAGTATTTAGTTTTTAAATATGAATAATTTAGTTAATTATAGGAATATTTAATTAGAGTTATTTAAATTAATATTTAAGTTAGTGGGTGTTAGGGTTAGGGGTTAGACTTAGGTTTAGGGGTTAATATGTTTATATTATAGTGGTGGCGATGTAGGGGGGCAGATTAGGAGTTAATAAATATAATGTCGGTGGTGGTGGGCTCCGGAGCAGCGCTTTAGGGTTGATCAATTATTTAGTTGCGGGCGGGGTCCGGGATCGGCAGGATAGGGGTTAATAACTTTATATAGGTGGCGGCATTATAGGGGGTGGCAGATTAGGGGTTAATAGGTATAAATGTAGGTGGCGGCGGGGTCTGGGAGTGGTGGTTTTAGGGGTTAATAAATTTATTAGAGTTGGGGGAGGGGTCCGGGAGTGGCAGTTTAGGGGTTAGTAAATTTATTGAGTTGTGGCGGGGTTCCGGGGAGCAGCAGTTTAGGGGTAAATACATTTATTGAGTTGCGGCGGGGTCCGGGAGTGGCAGTTTTAGGGGGTTAATAAGGTATAATGTAGGTGGCGGCGGTGTAGGGGTGGGCAGATAGGGGTGTTTAGACTCGGGTACATGTTAGTTGTTAGGTGTAGACTTTTACCACAGGAATCAATGGGATATCGGGCAGCCTCGAACATAAGCTTTCGCTGCTGTCAGACTCCCATTGATTCCTATGGCATCTGCCGCTTCCAGGGCGGCGGATTGAAAACCAGGTACGCTGGGCCAGAAAAGTGGCAAGCGTACCTGGTAGTTCTTTGATAACTAGCAAAAGTAGTCAGATTGTGCCAAACTTGTCTTCGGAACATCTGGAGTGACGTAAACATCGATCTGTGTCGGACTGAGTCTGGCGGATTGTATGTTACGTCACCATATTCTACTTTTGCCGGTCTGTAGGGTTTGATAACTATGGTATCAGGCTCTCCACAAATATGCTGCGGAATTCCAGCATATTTGTGGTTGACAGCTTGATAAATAGAGGCCAAAGTGCTCTTTTAAATCTATGAACTGCAGTTGGATTATAGAAATAATGAATGTATTTTATTTAGAATATCAAATTATAGAATTCATACATTACCATCATGAGCCAATTTAGTATTCCAATCTTTACTCTATAGATTCAGATCACCTCATATGAAGAAAGGTTATTGCATAGATCAAGAAGTCTCAGATTTTTTTTTTAAATCATTTGTTATTGAGGTTATTCAGAAAAAGTACAACAGTAATGTACAACCTTAAAACATAGAGAAAAAGTAATATCAATTTGATCATCATAAATGATAGCCATAAAAGTAGGATAAGGAGTAGAATGTTAGGTAGTCATATGAAACCTCTTTTTTGTTTATAACTATTATCTTGAATTGTGTCCCTTATGATACAGGAGGAGTCTCTGAGACCTACAAAAACATAATTTTACAGTAAGAATTTACCTGATAAATTAATTTATTTCGATATTTGGCAAGAGTCCATGAGCTAGTGATGTATGGGATATACAATCCTACCAGGAGGGCAAAGTTTCCAAACCTCAAAATGCCTATAAATTACACCCCTCACCACTACCCACAATTCAGTTTAGCAAATAGCCAAGAAGTGGGGTGACAAGAAAGGAGTAAAAAGCATCAACAAAGGAATTTGGAAATAAATTGTGCTTTATACAAAAAAACAATCATAACCACCAATAAAAAGGGTGGACCTCATGGACTCTTGCCAATATGAAAGAAATTAATTTATCAGGTAAATTCTTACATAAATTATGTTTCTTCATGTAATTGTCAAGAGTCCATGATCTAGTGATGTATGGGATATCATACCCAAGATATGGAACTAAACGCGAAGAGTCACTAGAGAGGGAGGGATAAAAATAAACAACAGCATTTTCCGCTGAAAAAAATATACACAACCCAAAATATAAGTTATTCTCATACTGAAAAGAAAAACTTAAAACTCAGCAGAAGAAAACAAACTGAAACAGCTGCCTGAAGAACTTTTCTACCAAAAACTGTTTCTGAAGAAGCAAATACATCAAAATGGGTAGAATTTATAAAATGTTATGCAAAGGGGACCAAGTTGCTGCTTTGCAATCTGATCAATTGAAGCTTCATTCTTAAAAGCCCACAAAATTGGAGACCTGAATCTAGTAAGAATGAGCTGTAATTTATTGAGGCGGGCCTGACCCCGACTCCCGAAATAAGCTTGATGAATCAAAATCTTTAACCAAGAATCCAAGGAAATAGCAGAGGCCCTTCTGACCTTTCCTAGGACCAGAAAATATAACAAAATAGACTAGAAGTCTTCATGAAATTTTTAGTAGCTTCAACATAATATTTCTCCACATCCAAAGAATGTAAGGATCTTTCCAAAGAATTCTTAGGATTAGGACACAAGGAAGGGACCAACAGTTTTCTCTACATATGTTGTTAGAATTTCACAACTTTAGGCAAAAATTTAAATGAAGTCCGCAAAACCGCCTTATCCTGATGAAAAATCAGAAAAGGAGATTCACAGGAAAAAGCATATAGCTCAGAAACTCTTCTAGCAGAAGAGATGGCCAAAAGGAACAACACTTTCCAAGAAAGTAGTTTAATGTCCAAAGAATGCATAGGCTCAAACGGAGGAGCCTGTAATGCCTTTAAAACCAAATTAAGACTCCAAGGAGGAGAAATTGATTTAATGACGGGCTTAATACGAACTAAATCCTGTACAAAAACAGTGAATATCAGGAAGTTTAGGCAATCTTTCTGTGAAATAAAACAGAAAGGAGCAGAGATTTTTCCCTTCAAGGAACTTGCAGGACAAACCCTTATCCAAACCATCCTGAAGAAACTGTAGAATTCTAGGAATTCTAAAAGAATGCCAAGAAGAATCTATGAGAAGAACACCAGAAATGTAGGTCTTCCAAACTCAATAATAAATCTTTCTAGAGACAGATTTACGAGCTTGTAACATAGTATTAATCACTGAGTCAGAGAAACCTCTATGACTTAGTACTAAGCGTTCAATTTCCATACCTTCAAATTTAATGATTTGAGATCCTGATGGAAAAATGACCTTGAGGACAGTAGGTCCGGGCCTTAATGGAAGTGGCCAAGGTTGGCACCTGGACATCCGAACAAGATCTGCATACCAAAACCTGGTGTGGCCATGCTGGATACAACCAGCAACACAAACGATTGTTCCATGATGATTTTGGATAATCTCTCATGGAAGAAGAACTAGAGCAGGAAAATGTAAGCAGGATGATAACACCAAGGAAGTGTCAGCTGCATCCACTGCTCCGCCCTGAACATCCCTGGACCTGGACAGGTAATCTGGGAAGTTTCTTGTTTAGATGAGAGGCATGAGATCTATCTCTGGAAGACCCCACATCTGAACAATCTGAGAGAAAACACATCTGGATGGAGAGACCACTCCCCTGGATGTAAAGAATCTTTTTGGTAAATTGATCCTCCAACCATGTTTTTTGAAGAAGACAACACTAGTTGATTCACATGTGAGATTTTGCAGAAACGTAAAGACTGAGCTAGTACCAAGATATCGTCCCAAATAAGGAAACACCGCAATACCCTGCTCTCTGATTACAGAGAGTAGGGCACCTAGAACCTTTGAAAAGATTCTTGGAGCTGTTGCTAGGCCAAATGGAAGAGCAACAAATTGGTTAATGCTTGTCTAGAAAAGAGAATCTCAGGAACTGATAATGTCTGGATGAATCGGAATATGAAGGTATGCAACCTGCAAGTCTATTGTAGACATATAATGTCCTTGCTGAACAAAAGACAGAATAATCCCTATAGTCACCATCTTGAAAGTTGGTACTACATATATAACAATTCAAAATTTTCAGATCAGAACTGGTCTGAAATGAATTTTCCTTCTTTGGGACAATGAATAGATTTGAATAAAACCCAGACCTTGTTCCTGAAAAGGAACCGGCATGATTACCACTGAAAGGACTCCAGGTCTGAAACACACTTCAGGGAAAGCCTTGAACTTTTTACTGGATTTGCTGGGATACGTGAGAGAAAACATCTTCTCACGGAGGTCTTACTCTGAAATCCTATTCGATACCCTTGGAGAGACAATGCTCTGATCCATTGATTTTGGACAGAATTTATCCAAAAATCCTTGAAAAACCTTAATCTACCCCCTACCAACTGAGCTAGAATGAGGGGACACACCTTCATGCGGACTTAGGGGCTGACTTTGGTTTTTTGAAAAGGCATTGGATTATCCAATTTGAGGGAAGACTTCCAATTGGAAAGAGATCCATGGGGGAAGGATTAGATTTTTGTTCCTTATTTTGATGAAAGGAACAAAAATGGTTTAGAAGCCTTAGATTTACCCTTAGGTTTTTATGCTGAGGCAGAAAAAAACCTTTCCTCCAGTAACAGTTAAAATAAGAATCTAATTGAGAACCAAATACATTATTAACTTGGGAAGAAAGAGATTATAATATAGACTTAGATGTCATATCAGCATTCCAAGATTGTAAGCCATAAAGATCTTCTAGCTAAAATAGCTAAAGACATGGATCTAACATCAATTTTGATAATATCAAAAATGGCATCACAAATAGAAATGATTAGCATGTTGCAGTAAGCGAACAAAGCTAGATATGTCAGTGTTATAACTACAATATTTAAATGTTGTGTAGCAGTAATAGCGGAACAACCA